>NC_081552.1:225983344-225990844 GCF_963082655.1 Stomoxys calcitrans | reverse complement strand
TTTTTTGCTCTTTGCTTTCATTTGCAGGCTTCTTCAAAGACTCCTACGGCAAGGTTAAATTCCGTGATGAAACCGCCGTCGGTGCTCTCGCCCTCTAAGTTGCTCTTATAGATCCTTATCGCATGCATCCTGTGCTGTGATCAATTATTTGCTAAGTGTACCTAAAATAAGACAACAACGAAAACGAATGCAGTTTTTTTTTTTCGCTAAAATAAAAGTGCAAAATTTGCAGTGAGACGTCTTTGTACTGAAACCAAAACTCGAACTTTTTGTTGCTTAATTTTCTTAATTTTATGTGATAGGCTTTTGTTTCAGGAGTAGAACTTTAACAAAGTACTAGGCAATGCTCGATCGATACAACTCGCATTGACAGCTGATTGGCAATTTACAAAACATTAAAAAAAATTTCTACAACTTTTGTCCTGCCAATGAGTTTAAAAAGAAGTTTGTTTGAAATTTCGCCAGGAGATAACAACATTTTCAGAGAAAACGTGTTTCTAAGCCAGCTGAGACCCGAACTCTTCATAGGTGACGAATCTGTTATCAAAATAAGTCTCAGGAATTCAAGACTCCAAAAAACTGAAATGTGGAGTGTTATGGGACTTGAATGATGGTATCTGAAAGTAGAAAACCAGTAAGAATACCTTCTTCCCAAAATCCCCCAAAAAGGGAAAAGAAGTCCAATCGGAGTAATATAAGACTTAATTGAAAGTAAAAAATTTGAAATTCAAATTAAAGGCCATATGTGTCACCACACCCCCGAAGAATAACATGTAGGCCGCCTGAGACAATGTAAGGCACAAATAAAATGTCATTAGAAATAGAGTGCTTATATTGAAATAAGGCACCAAATGTCTGGGGAGCCACCCGAACCAAGAAAAACAAAACACAAACGGACATCGAGATCAAAAATTGAAAATTTTGCCCATGAACATTTTCTCACATATCAATGAGTGCAAGCCGATTCAATTTAAAGCTCAATGAATGATAAGGGGCCTCCTTTTTATAGCCAAGTCTAAACTGCGTGCCACAGTGCGATACCCCTTTGGAGAGAAGTTTTTACATGGCATAGTACCTCACAAATGTTGCCATCATAGGGAGAAAAAAATCATATTATCCTACTCTCAAGTATCGTTCATTTGAATCCCATATTGTACAAATCGGCCAACATGTCCGTTTGGCGGTGATTTTTGGGGTGGAATGGCCCCCCACCGAGACTTGACCACAAATTTTTATAAAGTTCCGTATTCAACTTCCAATTACCTTTCATTTGATACCCATATTGGCCCAATCGGTAAACATGTAATTTTTGAACGGTTTTTGGGGATGGGGCGCTCCCCCCGACACTTAAGGTCGAATTGTGATATCAACTTCGTACTCAACTTTTAAATACCTTTCATTTGATACCCATATTGTCCCAATTCGTAAACATATCCGTTTGGATGAGTTTTGGGGTAGGGCGTCCCCCACGGTTACCCTACCCAAAGTTTTATATCAAATTTGTATTTTTGAGTTAAAATGGTAGCAAACAAAATTTCACTTAAATCGATGCACCCATCTTCGAGATCTGGCGTTTTTGAAAATTCTGCCTAGGGGGAGGGTCCGCCCCTCTCATATATCACAAATTAAAGTACCCCATTTTCACTGGGGTACCTTGATCTGCCGATTAAAGCTCTTAGGCCCGTACAGCCATATTTATTATCCGATTTTGCTGAAATTTGGGACAGTGAGTACTGTTAGGCCCCTCGACATCATTTTGTAATTTGGCTTAGATCGGTTCAGATTTGGATATGGCTGTCATATAGACCGATCTCTCGATTTAAGGTTTTGGGCTCATAAGAGGCGCATTTATTGTTCGATGTCGCCGAAATTTGGGACAGAGAGTTATGTTAGGCCCCTCGACATATTTCTGAAATTTGGTCTAGATCGGTTCAGATTTGGATGTAGCTGCCATATAGACCGATCTCTCGATTCAAGGTTTTGGGCCCATAAAAGGCGCGATTATTGTCCGATTTTGACAAAAATTGAGACAGTGAGTTGTGTTACGCCCTTCGACATCCATCTTCAATTTGGCTCAGATCGGTTCAGATTTGGATATAGCTGCCATATAGACCGATCTCTCGATTAAAGGTTTTGTGCCCATAAAAGGCGCAATTATTGTCCGATTTTGCCAAAAATTGAGACAGTGGGTTAAGTTAAGCCCCTCGACATATTTCTGAAATTTGGCCTAGATCGGTAAAGATTTGGGTATAGCTGCCACGTAGACCGATCTCTCGATTTAAAGTCTTAGGCCCATAAAGCCACATTTATTATCCGATTTTGCTGAAATTTGGGAGAGTGATTTGTGTTAGGCCACACGACAACCTTTTTCAATTTCGCCCAGATCGGTTCAGATTTGGATATAGCTGCCATATAGACCGATCTCTCGATATAAGGTCTTAGGCCCATAAAGCCACATTTGCCGTATAGCTGCCGTATAGACCGATTCGCCGATTTAAGGTCTTAGGCCCATACAAGGCGAATTTATTGTCCTATTTTGCCAAAATTTGGAGCAGTTAGTTGTGCTAGGCCCCTTGACATCCGTCTTCAATTTCGCCCAGATTGGTTTGGATTTGGATATATCTGCCATATAGACCGATCTCTGGATTTAAGATTTTGGGCCCATAAAAGTCTCAGTTATTGTCCGATTGCGCCGAAATTTGGGACACTGAGTTGTGTAAGGTCCATCGACATTCTTTTTCAATTTGGCCCAGATCGGACCAGATTTGAATACTGCTGCCATATAGACCGATCCACCGATTTAAGGCCACATTTATTATCCGATTTTGCTGAAATTTGGGAGAGTGATTTGTGTTAGGCCACACGACAACCTTTTTCAATTACGCCCAGATCGGTTCAGATTTGGATATAGCTGCCATATAGACCGATCTCTCGATTAAACGTTTTAGGCCCATAAAAGGCGCATTTATTGTCCGATGTCGCCGAAATTGAGGACAGTGAGTTAAGTTAAGCCCCTCGACATATTTCTGAAATTTGGCCTAGATCAAGAAAGATTTGGGTATAGCTGCCATATAGACCGATTCGCCGATTTAAGGTCTTGGGCCCATAAAAGGCGAATTTATTGTCCGATTTTGACAAAATTTGGAACAGTGAGTTGTGCTAGGCCCCTCGACATCCTTCTTCAATTTCGCCCAGATCGGTTCGTATTTGGATATATCTGCCATATAGACCGATCTCTGGATTTAAGATTTTGGGCCCATAAAAGTCTCAGCTATTGTCCGAGTTCGCTGCCATATAGACCGATCTCTCGATTTAATATTTTGGGAGCATAAAAGGCGCACTTATTGTCCGATGTCGCCGTAATTCGGGACACTGATTTGCCTTGGGCAAACAAACCTACAAACAAACACAAATTGATTTTTATATATAAGAAGAATTGTGGCAGTAGCCAGTACTCAGAATATATTGCAGTACTCAAGATTTGGCCGTAGCCAGTACTCAGAATATATTGCAGTACTCCAGATTCGGCCGAGCTAAACTTAGCACTTTTAAATTGTCTTAAGTTAAACTATTCAACATTTACAAATTTTCCAAAATATTCTTAAGTTTAAAATATTCTGTCATGTTTCATTTGCTTACTTTAAATTGGTGTCTTTTAAAATTAGCTTTGTTTTCAAAATAAAGTGTAAAACTTCCCTCCTCGTTTCAATAGACACAAAATGTTAAAACCTTAAAAGAAAAACACTCAGACAACAAATGTGTAATGTTCATAAATGGTTTGAAATCTTATGAGTGATTATGTGATTAATGCTTCATGCATGAACCATGGGAATTCTTGGAACTCACAATTGTTTTAAGTGAAAAAGCTGTGACAATCAAGCGTGCGTGACAAATCGGTATTAAGGGCAAAGCGTGAAAAGTCCTTTATACGGGTATTTAAGAGTTTTTCAAGTAGGGGGGAAATGGTTTATTAGCACAACGAAGAGAGAGGGAAACGCATATATATCGACATTTTCGTGATGCAATACAAATTCCGCATTTTCCGCACTCAGTAGAAAGAATGACTTTTTGCTTTTAGGTAGGGTCAGATTAGTCAAATATTTGACCATTTGCCCAATATTTTGTTCAATCAAACAAGGAAACACAAATTTTACATGCAATCGAATGTAGGGCAAATAAAATGCCTTTCTATACCCACCACCATAGGATGAGGGTAAACTAGTCTAGTCATTCCGTTTGTAACACCTCAAAATATTGATCTAGGTCCCCATCTTATATATAAAAATCAATTTGTGTTTGATTGTCGGTTTGTTCTGTATAGACAGCTGAACCGATTACCTAAAATTGTGTAGGTTGGTCTCGAAGCTAACATAGGCTATATAATTCTTTGATAGCGGGAGGGGGAGCGGACCCTCCCCCTTACCCCAAAAGTGCTACCCAAAAACAAAAGTGGACCGATCGCGACAATATGGGATTCAAATAAAAGGTATTCAAGAGTAGAGTACGAAATTCATAATAAAAGTTGGGTCCAAGTACTTGGGGGAACGCCCCAGCCCCAAAACCCCTTAAAATAGTTTTGTTTGACGTTCATGACAATATGGGACTCAAATGAAAGGTATTCGGGAGTAGATTACGAATAAGGCCAAAAAGTAGGAATAGCCTTTATAATTTTTCGGTATCGGAAGGGGGACGGACCTTCCCCCTTAAGCCAAAAACACCACCCAAAATCAAAAGTGGACCCATAAGGACAATATGGGCATCAAATGAAAAGTATGCGGGAGAAGTTAATGAATCTGGCATACAAATTCATGTCGAAGTATGGGGGGTCACCCCACTCCCACAAAATTGCCCAAAATGGGAACATTAGCCAATCACGGATATATGGGACCCGGTTTCTTTGTTCCGTATAGACTGAAAAACGGCAGAACCGATTTTCTCGAAATTTTCGCATATTGTGTAGGTTGGTCTGGAAGGAAACATAGGCTTTATAATTTTTTCGATATCTGAAAGGGGGACGGACCCTCCCCCTTATGCCAAAAACACAACCCAAAATCAAAAGTGGACCGATCGGGACAATATAGGTATCAAATGAAAGTTATTGGAGAGTAGATAACGAATCTGGCATATAAATTCATGTCGAATTATACGGGGCCATCCCACCTCCACAAAAATGCCCAAATTGGGCACTTTAGCCAATCAGGGATATATGGGACTCGGTTTGTTTGTTCCGTATAGACTGAAAAACGGCAGAACCGATTTTCTCGAAATTTTCGCATATTGTGTAGGTTGGTCTGGAAGGAAACATAGGCTTTATAATTTTTTGGTATCGGAAGGGGGACGGACTCTTCCCCTTATGTCAAAAACACAACCAAAAATCAAAAGTTGACCGATCGGGACAATATAGGTATCAAATGAAAGGTATTGGAGAGTAGAATACGAATCTTAGACGACCATGGCTATATGGGACTCAAATGAGAGGTACAAGGGAATAGATTACGAATATGATCTACTTCCTTATAAAGGGTGATTTTTTTGAGGTTAGGATTTTCATGCATTAGTATTTGACAGATCACGTGGGATTTCAGACATGGTGTCAAAGAGAAAGATGCTCAGTATGCTTTGACATTTCATCATGAATAGACTTACTAACGAGCAACGCTTGCAAATCATTGAATTTTATTACCAAAATCAGTGTTCGGTTCGAAATGTGTTCAAATTTTGACAAATTTTGTTCAGCGATGAGGCTCATTTCTGGTTGAATGGCTACGTAAATAAGCAAAATTGCCGCATTTGGAGTGAAGAGCAACCAGAAGCCGTTCAAGAACTGCCCATGCATCCCGAAAAATGCACTGTTTGGTGTGGTTTGTACGCTGGTGGAATCATTGGACCGTATTTTTTCAAAGATGCTGTTGGACGCAACGTTACGGTGAATGAACACATTTCGAACCGAACACTGATTTTGGTAATAAAATTCAATGATTTGCAAGCGTTGCTCGTTAGTAAGTCTATTCATGATGAAATGTCAAAGCATACTGAGCATCTTTCTCTTTGACACCATGTCTGAAATCCCACGTGATCTGTCAAATACTAATGCATGAAAATCCTAACCTCAAAAAAATCACCCTTTATCTCTCATTTGATACATCAAATGGGTTATTTGACCCATTATGACAATAAGGGGTTATAATTAAAGGGATTTGAAAGTGCAGCACCAATTTGATATCCATATTTGAGTCGAAATGTCTGAAGTGCCATCCCTCCCCTTATGAGAAGATTATCCTAAGGAAGAACATTACCACCAAGAACCGAGAAGGGGCAAATTCTCACACATCAATGAGTACTTTCCGATTCAAGTTTAAACTCAATGATGAGGGACCTTTTTTTCACAGACGAGTCCCAACGGCGTCCCGCAGTGCGACACCTTTTTGGAGAAAATTTTTTAAAATGACCATGCACGGCATTGAACCTCGCAAATGTCGCCAACATTAAGAGGAGATAAGCACTGCATTGTTCGATGTTTGAACGCGTTAAGCGTCATAGGCTACAATGGCACGAATTCGATATTCGCATTCAGGGCGAAGTGTCCCCCATCCTAAAAAGATATTAGAGAGTTAAAGATGGCGCAGCGGAGCGGGCCCGGTTCGGCTAGTAAGGTATATATGTTCTTGATCGTCTCGAAATTCTGATTCGAACTAGCCATGTCCGTCCGTCCGTCTGTCGAAATCACGATAGCGGTCGAACGCGTTGAGCTAACCGCTTGAAAATTTTCACAGATATTTTATATTGATGTAGGTGGTTGGGGATTGCAAACGGGTCATATCGGTTCAGATTTGGATATAGCTCCCATATAAACCGATCTCACGATTTCACTACTTGAGCCCCTGTAGGGCCCCCAGGGTAGTCAACGGCTTATGTTCGTTGACTACCCTGTTTATTTCCAGATTCAGTGGGGTCCATACCACAAATCCCATCACGCTTGTCTGTGAGTACCACTGTTTGCGCCGGGAAATTGGGCCACACTTGGGGTATTCGACCGGCTGCTATAAAGCGAGAGCTGCTGCGTTAATGATGTCTCGGGCCCTAGCACATCCGAGGTGGGTGGCAGTTCACTGAAGCGGCGATTGGTATACTCTCTGAAGCCAGTCCAATCGGCTTTCTTATGATTGATAAACATCCGGCGCTCAGAGGTTATGAAGTCGGGTGGTCGGTCGATGGTGAGAATTATGGGGAGGTGGTCTGACCCCAAAGAGATGACGGCTTGCCAGGTTATGTCACTCAGGAGATCAGGGGATGCAATTGAGATGTCTGGCGAGCTGCTGCACCTCCTCGTAATCCTAGTGGGGGCATCCTCATTCACCGTGCAAAACGTGGAGCTTTCAATCTGCTCTGCCAAGGCTATGCCTCGCTGGTCGTTACCTAGGGAAGAATGTAACGAAGTGTGATGCACATGCACATGCAAGTCCCCTAGAACCAGACGATTATGTCGGGGTTGTAAGCCTG
>NC_081552.1:225913344-225978344 GCF_963082655.1 Stomoxys calcitrans | reverse complement strand
GCTGCAATTTTGCATATAGTGTTCTGTTATGACTCTCAACAGTTGTGTGTGTGCCGTACGGCCCAATTCGGTCTATAACCAGAGGGGCTCCCATATTTTAGCAGAATTCATGGTGGTGGCTTGCCAAGATTCGGCCCGGCCGAACTTAGCACGCTTTTACCTGTTTGTTTTTATACCTATCACCATAGGATGGGCGTATACTATTCTAGTCCTTCCGTTTGTAAAACCTCGAAATATTCGTCTAAGACCCCATAACGTATATGTATTCTTGATCGTTTCGACGTTTTGAATCGATCTAACAATGTCTGTCTGTCCGTCCGTCTTCTAGAATCACCATAACGGTCGAACGCATAAAGCTAGCCTTTCGAAATTTTGCCCAGATACTTAATATTGATGTAGGTCGTTGGGGATTGCATATGGGCTATATCGGTTCAAAATTAGCTCCCATATAAACCTCTCCCGATTTGACTTCTTTAGCTCTTGGAAGCCGATTTGGCTGACATTTTGCATACAAAGTTCCGTTACGACTATCAATAACTGTGTCAAATACGGTCCAAATCGGTCAAGAATCTGATATAGCTCCCGTATAAACCGATCTCCCCATTTGACTTCTTAAGCCCCCGGAAGACGCAGTTTTTGTCTGATTTGGCTGATATTTGGTATGTGGTGTTCTGTGGGACTTTCAACAACTGTGTCAAGTACGATCCGAATCGGCCTGTAACCTGATATAGCACCCATATAAACCGATCCTCGGAATTCACTTTTGGCTGACATTTTCTGTTACGACTTCCAACAACTGTGCCAAGTACGATCCGAATCGGTCTATAGTCTGATATAGCTCCCATGTAAACCGATCTCTTGATCATCCTTGTTCGGTTCCTAGAAGCTAGGACATTTCCGATCTGTTCTTTACATACTTACAAAACTTTGTCAAGTCTATGACAAGTACAAGCAATGGCCTCCATGTTTACATACCCACATAGAGCGTAGCACGTATGTATGCATGTGCTGTCATCAAAGCTCTTCATGGAATACCTAATGAGCCAATTAAGGCCATAAATGAATTGCTGTCACATTAACGCACCGATTTAAAGTAATTTATTTACTTTCTAAAGTATTTTTCTGCAAAAGTGTTAAATATGTGGTTAACAGCGCAAGGCTAACAGAGAAGCAGGAGATTTCGATTTATTTTACCTTGGTCTATGCCACATGCCATGTCGGTGTTTACAATTGTGTTAAAGTAAAAGTAAATAAAATTTGTCCGTAATGGGGTGCGTTAAAGGTAAAGAGCAGCGCGTTGTGCTTTTAAGAAATTAAAGTAGAAAAAATTTAAAATACTGTAGTTACATGTGTTCCATAAGTATAGGTTGAGAAATTAGTGAGACCACAGGACTATGGGAAAAATAATATTATTTGTATACCCTACACCATGGGATGGGGGTATACTAATTGCGTCATTCCGTTTGTAACTCCAAGAAATGTTGATGTAAGAGTCATGACTTTTTAAGTCGATCTAGCCATGTCCGTCCATCTGTCCGCCCGTCTGTGTGGGATTGTAAATGGCCCATATTGGTCCATGTTTAGATAAAGCTGCCATATAAACCGATCTTGGATCTTGATGTCGTGAGCCACTAGAGATCGCTATTCTGATCCGATTTTGCCGAAATTTAGCATGAAGTATTTTGTTATGACTTCCAACAACTGTGCTAAGTGAGGTTTAAATCGGTCCATAACCTGATACAGCTGCCATATAAACCGATCTTGGATTTTGATGTCGTGAGCCACTAGAGGGCGCAATTCTCATCCGATTTTGCAGAAATTTTGCACGACGTTTTTTGTTATGACTTTCAACAACTGTGCTAAGATCTAAATCGGTTGATAACTTGATATAGATCCCATATAAACCGAACTGGGAACTTGAGTCACTAGAGGGCGCAGTTCCTATCCGATTTGCCTTCACTTTTGCACAAAGTGTTTTGTTATGACTTCCAACAACTGTGCTAAGTGAGGTTTGAATCCGGCCATAACCTGATACAGCTGCCATATAAACCGATCTTGGATCTTGGTGTCGTGAGCCACTAGAGGGCGCAATTTTCATCCGATTTTGCTGAAATTTTGCATGATGTGTTTAGCTTTGACTTTCACCAACTATGATATATAAGCTTTAAATTGGTCCATAACCTGATACAGCTGCCATATAAACCGATCTACCGATTTTACTGCCTGAGCCTCTAGAGGGCGCAATCCTATCCAATTTGGCTAAAATTTTGCACAACGTTTTTTGTTATGACTTTCAACAACTGTGCTAAATAAGGTCTAAAACGGGTTGATAACTTGATATAGCTCCCATATAAACCGAACTGGGAACTTGAGTCACTAGAGGGCGCAGTTATTATACGATTTGCCTGCACTTTTGCACGACGTGTTTTGTTATGACTTCCAACAACTGTGTTAAGTGAGGTTTAAATCGGTCCATAACCCGATATAGCTGCCATATAAACCGATCTTGGATCTTGGTATCGTGAGCCACTAGAGGGCGCAATTTTCATCCGATATTGCAGAAATTTTGCATGATGTCTTTAGCTTTGACTTTCACCAACTATGCTATGTAGGCTTTACATTGGCCCATAATATATAATAATATAATATAGCTGCCACATGAACCGATCTACCGATTTTACTTCTTGAGCCTCTGGAGGGCGCAGCTCCTATCCGATTTGCCTGCACTTTTGCACGACGTGTTTTGTTGTGACTTCCACCAACTGTGCTAAGTATGGTTCAAATCGCTCCATAACCTAATATTGCAGCCGTATAAACCCATCTGGGATATTGACTTCTTGAGCCTCTAGAGGGCGCAATTCTTATCAGATTTGTATGAAATTTTTTACAATGGCCTCTGGCATGACCTTCAACATAAGTGTCAAATATTGTCTGAATCGGTAGACAGCCTGATACTGCTCCCATATAACCCCATCTCCCGATTCTACTTCTTGAGCTCCCAAAGGCCGCAATTGTTATTCGAATTGGCTGATTATCATATTGACCGATTTGAATAAAACTTGGCAATGATGCTGCAAGTCATAAGATAGGGTTTTGGGCCAAATCAGGTGAAAATCAGGCTTCTAAGGGCTGAAGAAGTCAAATCGGGGGATCGGTTAATATGGGGGCTATATTTGTTTATAGACCGATCATACTTAGCATGGAGTTTGGAAGTCATAACGCAAGTCTTGAGGATAACGCAAGATTGAGGATTCCAAGGGCTCAAGAATTCAAATCCAGGGAATGGTTTTTATGGCGGCTACATCCGTTAATGGACTGATTCGGATCATACTTGGCATGAATGTTGGAAGTCATAACTCAAGACATTGTTTCAAGTTTCGGCCATTTCGGATGAAAATTGGGGATTATAAGGGCTCAAGAATTCTAATCCGAGGTTGGGTTTATATGGAGGCTATATCTGTTTATAGACCGATTCGGATCATACTTGGCTTGAATATTAGAAGTCATAACTCAAGACCTTGTTCCAAATTTGAGCCAAATCAGATGACAATTGAGGCTTTTAGGGGCTTAAGAAGTCAAATCGGAGGATCGGTTTATATGGGGGCTATATCCTAATCTGAAGCGATATGACCCATTTGCAATCCCCAACGATGTACATCAATAAGAAATATCTGTGCAGAATTTCAAACGGTTAGCGTTTGCGTTCGACCGTTATCGTAATTTTGACAGACGGACTTACAGACATGGCTAGATCGACTCAGAATGTCTAGACGCTCCGGAATATATATACTATATATATAGAAATCCAGAATGACAAAAAAAAGGAATTTTTCTGAGGCTTTCTGAGGATTGGGCTTTTCTTAGGAATTTTTCTGAGGCTTTCTGAGGATTAGGCTTTTCTGAGGATTAGCATACCCCCATCCTATGGTGGTGTGTATAAAAAGAAGATGGAGCAACGCACCGGTATGAGTTGGCTGTTTCAATCAGACAATTCAGGCCTCTACAGAAATCCAGAATGACAAAAGAGGAATTTTTCTGAGGCTTTCTGAGGATTAGGCTTTTCTGAGACTTTTCTGAGGATTAGTATACCCCTCATGCTATGGTGGTGGGTATAAAAAGAAGATGGAGAAACGCACCGGCGAGAGTTGGCTGTTTCAATCAGACAATTCAGGCCTCTACAGAAATCCAGAATGACAAAAGAGGCATTTTGTCTGAGGCTTTCAGATGTGTAATACCACACACCATGGTAAATTCGTATAAATCAGTTGGAAACTGTGGTCACTACTTTTTTAATGCGTGTGAATCGACCGACCGATCGAGGCCACCGTAGCGCAGAGGTTAGCATGTCCGCCTATGACGACGAGACCATCAGAAAAAAAAATTTCAGCAGAGGTTTTCCCCTCCTAATGCTGGCAACATTTGTGAGGTACTATGCCATGTAAAACTTCTCTCCAAAGAGGTGTCGCACTGCGGCACGCCTTTCGGACTCGGCTATAAAAAGGAGGTCCCTTATCATTGAGCTTAAAACTGGAATAGGATTGCACTCATTGATATGTGAGAAGTTTGCCTCTGTTCCTAAGTGGAATGTTCATGGGCAAAATTAGCATTACTATGCCATGGAAAACTTCTCTCCAAAGAGGTGTCGCACTGTGGCATAGACTAGACATGACTATAACATAACAACGATACCTAAGTGTCCTTAGGTACTGGCGACAGTGCCTGCTATACATCCACCTTAAGAGTTCATAAGCTGATTAAGATTAATGTTCTTCGGTTATTCTTCTAGCAATTTTATGCTATTTTTAGCCACATATGGCACTTTAGTCATAAATTTGAAATCTTGGACGCCTTTTACCATGACTTTTTGTTTCCCAATTTTCCATATTAACGCTTAAGCAAAGAATTATGGTACTCTCTTTGAGCGAAACAAAAAAAAAAAAAAAAAAACAACAATCCATTAATTATATTGTTATCAACTGCGATAAGAGCTCTTCGATATTGTTTATCCATGGGGATTATGGAGTAAATAAAGCCACTCTTAACACATGCTTAGTCGAAAGCCTCTACCACCATGCCTTCGACCTTTAAATACGAGGCACGTACGCACTGCCGCCTCTGTCTGTTCGTTTGTGCATTAATCGATTACAAAACTTGGCCTGAGAGAATTTCTAAGCAATTAGTGGAAATGTGTGCGTTTATTCAAGTCCATGTGCATGTGTGTGTGTGTGAGGGAGAGTGTGGCCTACATGTCCTACAAGTGTGGCGAAGCGGAAATGAAATGTGAACATTTTTCAATGTACTACTCCGTCCTGCCACGTATGACAGTATAAACAAGCATTAGTTTGGAATCCAGCTCAACAGGTTGATAAGGAAAATATTTCAACAGATGACAGATGGTGGGGCTGAATAAATAATTTTGATATACATACACAAAAACAAACCACCAACACCACCACCACCACCACAACCATCACATCCCCCAACTACACAGGCTGTTGAAGCAACAGGGTCAAACTAGCGGCGTAAAATGAAATATTATGTTGTTTGTTTTCCATTTCATACCACTACGTTACGTTCTCCTTTGGCTCACACAAGAGAGAAGGAGAAAGTAAACAAATTATACAGAAATTACTTTTTTTTTCCAAGGGCATAACCCAAGATTATGTTTGCCATTTATTTTTTTTTTCATATATTCATGTAGAAAAGGTATCAAATTGCTTATGGATATGGTATTCAGTTGCCCACACAATTGTGGGACAACTGTGGGTGGCTGGATGGTTGGTTGAGACTATGAGTATTTCCACCCTACAAACATATTTCTTAATTTTGGAAGAGCGTTCGTTCCCGATAGCCACCGTAGCGCATTTTCCCATATGAAACTGAACGCCTGCATTCGAATCCTGGCGAGAACATCTAAAGAAAATTTTTAGCACTGCTTATCCCTTCCTTCATTGGCCGTTCCATGGAAAATGCCGCAAAATCCCTACTTTTGCCCATGAACATTCCACTAAGGAACAGGGGCAGGCTTCTCACATATCAATGAGTGCAGACCGATTTAAGCTTAAGCTCAATGATAAGGGGCCTCCTTTTTATAGCCGAGTCCGTTCGGCGTGCCGCAGTGTGACACCTCTTTGGACAGAAGTTTTACATGGCATAGTACCTCACAAATGTTGCCTGCTTTAGGAGGGGAAAACCACCGCTGAAAAATTTTTCTGATGGTCTCGCCAGGATTCGAACCCAGGTGTTCAGCAACATAGGTGGACATGCTAGCCTCTGCGCTACAGTGGCTTCCACGAAATCCGTACTTGGATACCTCCGGGGAAGCCCCCACCCAAGAAACCCCAAACTGAAGCCAAGAAAGTAGCATATAGAGCAACCCTGCAATCAGTAGCAACGCCCCGGATGAAGGAGAGTTATCGGGAGAAAAGTAAAGAGGAGAAACATCTTTTCCCCAGAAAGAAACAAGTTAAAGGGCATTAAGTTCGGCCGGGCCGAACTTTGGATACCCTCCACCTCGGGTATATATGTAAACCACCTTTCGTCATAATCCGGTGAAAAATGCATAATTTATGCCCCCATTGCAGCTATATCGAAATATGGTCCGATTTGGATCAAAGTCGACACGGGCATTGAGTGGTCTAATAAGTACCAGCCATTGTTTAATTTTATAGAACAAAATATTGGTCTCTTTGGTAGCCACATTCAAATATAGACCGATCTGAACCATATACGATAGGGATGTCGAAAAGCCTAACATAAGTCAATGTGTAGAACTTCAGCGAAATCGGATTATAAATGTGCCTTTTATGGGGCCAAGACTTTAAATCGTGAGATCGGTCTATATGACAGCTATTGGGTTGCCCAAAAAGTAATTGCGGATTTTTTAAAAGAAAGTAAATGAATTTTTAATAAAACTTAGAATGAACTTTAATCAAATATACTTTCTTTACACTTTTTTTCTAAAGCAAGCTAAAAGTAACAGCTGATAACTGACAGAAGAAAGAATGCAATTACAGAGTCACAAGCTGTGAAAAAATTTGTCAACGCCGACTATATGAAAAATCCGCAATTACTTTTTGGGCAACCCAATATATTCAGATGTGGACCGATTTGGGCAAAGTTGCAGAAATATGTCAAAAAATCTAAAATAACTCACTGTCCCAAGTTTCGGAGAAATCGGACAATAAATGTGATTTTTATGGGCCCAATATCTTAAATCGAGAAATCGGTCTATATGGCAGCTATATCCAAATCTGGACCGATTTGAGCCAAATTAAAGAAGAATGTTGAAGGGGCCTAACACAATTCACTGTCCCAAGTTTCGGAGAAATCGGACAATAAATGCGATTTTTATGGGCCCAATATCTTAAATAGAGAAATCGGTCTATATGGCAGCTATATTAAAATCTGGACCGATCTGAGTCAAATTGAGGAAGAATGTTAAAGGGGCCTAACATTGTCCCAAGTTTCGGAGAAATCGGACAATAAATGTGATTTTTATGGGCCCAATATCTTAAATCGAGAAATCGGTCTATATGGCAGCTATATCCAAATCTGTACCGATCTGAGCCAAATTGAAGAGGAATGTTGAAGGGGCCTAACACAATTCACTGTCCCATGTTTCGGAGAAATCGGACAATAAATGTGATTTTTATGGGCCCAATATCTTAAATCGAGAAATCGGTCTATATGGCAGCTATATCCAAATCTGAACCGATCTGAGCCAAATTGAAGAGGAATGTTGAAGGGGCCTAACACAATTCACTGTCCCAAGTTTCGGAGAAATCGGACAATAAATGCGATTTTTATGGGCCCAATATCTTAAATCGAGAAATCGGTCTGTATGGCAGATATTTCCAAATCTGGACCGATCTGAGCCAAATTGAGGAAGAATGTTAAAGGGGCCTAACACTGTCCCAAATTTCGGCGATATCGGACAATAAATGCGCTTTTTATGGGCCCAAAACCTTAAATCGGGAAATTGAAGGATGTCACACACAACGCGTTGTTCAAAATTTCGGCGACATGGGACAATAAATGCGCCTTTAATGGGCCCAAAACCTCGCTAGTGATTTCCAATGGATCTTTATTCAAAATCCATTGGAAATCACTAGCGAGGCCATCTCCTTCGCTAACAGTATATATGGAAGCTATACCCAAATCTGGAGCATTCGAGGCCAATTTGAAGAAAATGTCGAGTGGCCTAACACAACTCAATGTCCCAAATCGGTCAATAAATGCGCTTTTAATGGGCGCAAGACCTTAAATCGATAGATCGGTCTATATGACAGCTATATCTAAATCTCGACCGACCTGGGCCACATTGAAGACAGATATCGAAGGACCTAACACAACTCACTGTCCCTAGTTTCAGTAAAATCGGATAATAAATGTGGCTTTTATGGTTCAAAGACGTGAGTGTGAGCGAATTGAAATGTACAGGAGTCAGAATGAAGTCCGAAAATTATACCAAAGAATAAAACATCAAACCGATGGCCTTGGTGCAGGCACATCCTCCTGCAGAGACAAAGAAGGAAATCTGGTAACTGACACAGATAACATGCTGAGGAGGTGGAAAGAACATTTTACCCAACTGCTAGTGTCCGACGTTGGCGGCAAAGAGGATACCGCAGAACCAATCCCTGATGATGGTATAGAATGTTTACCTCCTAGTCAGAATGAAGTCCAAGTAGCAGTGACCCGACTAAAGAACAACAAGGCAGCATGAGCCGACGGGTTACCCGCTGAACTATTAGTAATCAGGCTAGAAGAATCGGCACAATCCGTCGACATGAATCTGGCGCATTCTCGATGATTGGAACCCCAGCATACTATGTCCCGTTTACAAGTAAGGAGACAAGACGGAATTTGCCAACTACAGGGGAATAAGTCTCCTCCCCATCGCATACTCCCCATACTCTCGAGCGTACTGTGTGAAAGATTAAAACCTAAAGTCAATGAGATAATTGGGCCCTATCAATGCGGCTTTAGTCCTGGTAAATCCACCCTGGACCAGATATTCACACTGCACCAAATCCTGGAAAAGATTCGAGAAGGACAAATCAACATCTGCCATCTCTTTGTTGACTACAAAGCCGCTATCGATACCCCTTTGCGTTCAAAGGTATTTCAAGCCATGTCTGAGTTTGGTATCCCTGCAAAATTAATAAGACTCTGCAGAATGACACTAAGCTCCTCAGTAAGAATAGGAAAGATTCACTCCGAATCATTTAATACCAAATGAGGTTTCAGACAAGGAGACAGCCTATCGTGTGATCTCTTTAATATCCTGCTGGAGAAGATTATACGAGATGCAGATGTGAGTAAATATGGCACACTAATTACAAGACAACACATGCTACTCGTCTATGCCGACGACATCGATATCATAGGTCGCTCACCGGAACTAGTAACTGCAGCCTTTGAAAGAATCAAAAGAGAGTCAGTGAAAATGGGTCTGACAGTAAATGGAGATAATACGAAATGGATGGTTTCAACTCCCAAAAAGCCTTGCACAATCGAGCAGATAAAGAAAATGGAGAAAGTTGGGAACCACAACTGTGAGACAGTCGGTAACTTTATCTACCTCGGGGCACCCCCGTAACCGAAAAGAATGACACCAGTTTTGACATTAAGCGAAGAATAATACTGGCAAACAGATGCTACTTTGGTCTAAGTAAGCAGTTTAGAAACAAGGCCACCTCTCGACAGACGAAAATTACGCTATACAAGACACTGATATTACCCGTACTGTTATATGGCTCTGAGACATGGGTACTTGTGAAAGCAAATGAGGCAGTACTTGGAGTATTTGAGAGAAAGATTCTTCGTGAAATATATGGACCAGTTTGCGTTAATGGAGAATATAGGCGTCGTATGAACTACGAGCTGTATGACGACGATAGCACAGTTACACGCATCATAATACAACGGCTGCGTTGGCTAGGTCATGTTGTCAGAATTGATGTGGAAGCTCCTGCAAAGAAGTTTTTGAAGGCAAACACAGTGGTACACCCAAACCGCGACGACAAAAAGCCCAATGGAAAGATTAAGTGGTGGGAAACACCTCGAAACTTGGTTTCAGAGATTTTAGAATGAGCGCAGAAGATCAAGGAGCTTGGAACGCTATTCTAAGTTCGGCTAGTGGAACAAATGTTCTGTCATAGCCAACTATAGTAAGTAAATAATGCTGACGACATTTGTGAGGTACTTTAGTACCATTTGGTACGGCAGCCATGCATCAACTTCTCCACAAAGAGGTGTCGCACTGCTGCACGCCGATCGGACCGATCGGCTATAAAAAGAAAGCCCCTTGCCATTTTGATAGGAAGTACTATACCACTATTCCTGATAGAATCGATTGGAACTATTAAATCCCTGGTAACAAAAGTTACATAGACTTCTATACGTATGGCTCCAAACTAAACGACCAGGTGGGCTTTGGGGTGTACTCCAAAGATCTAGGAACTGGTCATATCGAAAAGGTTACCCGACCACTGCAGTGTGTAACAAGCGGAGATCCTTGCAATTAAGGAAGTTGTGGAATGGCCAAGATATAATGACATTATATCTTCTCAGACAGCCAGGCAGCCATTAAATCCCTGGAGAACGTATTTCTGAACATAAAAACTGCCCCCGACTGTCGCAGATCTCTCAACAAGATGGCTGAACAGTTCAAAATACACCTGTTCTGGGTGCCGGGCCACAGAGATATCCCAGGGAACTGTAAAACACACGAGCTTGAGAGACTAGGAACTGCCCTATACTAGAATCTGTGGGTATGCCTCTAGCAACATGTAAGCCAAGTTTTCAGGACCAGTCCCGAAGGACAACGTATGATAGATGGTCACAAAGAGGGGGCTGTGAGCATTCCAAAACTATGTGGCCTCATCTAGACACGAAGAGGTCTACCGCTTTGCTTTCACTGGCAAGAACAGACGTCTCAGTCATTGTGTCCGTCATGACAGGTCAATGTCTTATCGGTAAACATGCTGACAGACTGAAGGTTGCCTGCAACGACTTTTGCAGAAGCTGTGAGGACATCGAAGAAGAAGAAGAGACTATACAAGACCTTCTGTATGTGTGTGTGTCCCGCACTAGCAGTTTGAAGGAATTCCACTTTGGTTTCTCATTTCTGTCTGAGAACCTGTCTGATTTAACAGATGTGAACATTCGCAAGTTATTGGGGTTTCTAAAGCGTTCTGTATGGTTCAACTTTAGAAACTATGGGTTGCCCAAAAAGTAATTGCGGATTTTTCATATAGTCGGCGTTGGCAAATTTTTTCACAGCTTGTGACTCTGTAATTGCATTCTTTCTTCTGTCAGTTATCAGCTGTTACTTTTAGCTTGCTTTAGAAAAAAAGTGTAAAAAAAGTATATTTGATTAAAGTTCATTCTAAGTTTTATTAAAAATGCATTTACTTTCTTTTAAAAAATCCGCAATTAATTTTTGGGCAACCACCCAATACAAGGCATCTTCGTTCTTCTGTTCCTGTGGTATCACAATGAACGAAAACGTCTAAGTGAGTCTGATGGCAGACTGCCACTTAAACCTAACATAACCTTACCTATCATTGAACCTAAAGCTTGACTCCGACATCACTCATTGATATGTGAGAAGTTTGCCCCTGGTTCTTAATGGAATGATCATTGGCAATTGTGCATTACTTATTTGTTACTCGTCCAGGTGAGTAGTGCGCAACTCTTTCCGAAGAGTATTTTCTAAATCTTCCAAAACACTCAGTAGTTACTCGTCCATACGATTCTTGTGCGATTCTATGATCTTCCAATACTCTTTTGACTTACTCGTTAGCAACTCATTTGGATGATTCGTGTAACACTCTTCCAGAAGAGTCATTTTGAGGACACAACTCTACACGAAGGAGGAATCGTTCGTGACTCTTAGATGAGCTCGTACGCTGTCATAACCTTAGGTTAGGTTGAAAAGGGGATGCAGATATTTATCCACCCCATGCCGCTATGGACATACACCTAAACCAGTAATCGGCTTGTTTTGCTCTCTAAAAACTAAAAAAAGTAGCCTCGAAAGCTACTTACCAAATCCTTAATTGTTTTCCATGCCACTCCCCTGAGTTGGTTCATGTCTGGTATAGTATCCCCATCTAAGTGCCGATATCTGTTAGACGCGAAAGCCGGGCAATGACATAGGAAATACTCCAACGTCTCATCATCTTCCCCGCATGCCCCACACATGGTATCACTTGCCACACTGATTTTACATAAGTGACCTCTTAGTCCTATATGTCCCGTTATGATACCGAGAGCTATACTGACCTTCTTCTCACCTCCTTTTAGCAATAGCCTCGTCTTCTCACGATCTGGATCCCCCCATAGGATTTTCGCCGTCCTACCGACCGTTTCGCTGTTCCACAGGGATGCATGCGCATTCGTCGCTCACTCCCTTAACACGGTTTGCTTCGACCCGAAAGTCTTCGGGTTAACCAAGTTTATTGATGGCAGTCTTCTGGCCTTGGCCGCCAAATCGTCAGCCCTCTCATTCCCCCTTACTCCGTTATGACCCTGCAAACCAAACGATGCGGATTTTGCCATCCTCAGAGAAGGCGTTAATCTACTTCTTACACTGCAAGACTGTTCATGACCTTACCGTCCTGGTTGTTATTGCCCTTATGGCAATTTTACTGTTCGTAAAGATGTTAGCACCACACCACCTCTCGCAATCCGTGATAGCCGGGATCTCCACCGATCATAATCTTAATCTGGCAGATTCGTGGTAGATTATTTGGCAATAGAAAATGTTTGTATGGTATGTTTGCATGTATGTAGTGGCAGTGTGTGTGTGTGTGGGTTCACAAAGCGTCATGCCTATAACAAGCACATCGTATCGCTTGACTATTCAGACAAACAGAGATAAATCAATATCCAGACATAATCACGTTCTCGGATAACAAAACTCGAGACGCATATATGTTGCCACTCATGTATGCATATGGAGAAGAAATAAATACATATGTGTGTGTAGAATAAAAATAGTATCAAAGTAAACTCACACTCACACTGCTTAAATATACAGAAACACAAACATAAAAACATTTCATCAGTTGAAAATTTTTAATCAAAAGAAGTAGAAGCGTGCCGAACTATGGATACCCACCACCATGGATGTATTTATCATCCTCCACTACCATATTCATAGTTATATCTAAATAGGGGCTGGTCTGGATCATATTTGATTGAGGTCCCAAGAACTCTTATGGAAATCACAGTTTCAGCGAAATGAGGCTGTAAATCCACTTTTGATGGGATTAGGAGCCTAAATAGAACGATCGGTATATATGACAGCTATATCTTAATATAGTCTGATCTGAATCATCATCACAGGTCATCCCATCGAGGCGACGTTGGGAAAACTGGAAGGCTAGGAAGAGATTTTCGATCGGATACCTGAGATGACACTTGAGGTCGAGTGCAAGGCACTGCTGGCAGTGGCATAGTCTTGGATTGTTGGAACTCTGGTATTGCCATCATGCCACACAGATGGATCAAAGCTAGAAACCAAAGTGGCCCTAAGGGGTCCACATTGAAAACCCAGGGACTGAGATCTGTTGTCGACTGACTGACGAAAATACGGTCTTGCAGGCAGAGATCTAGTCGATAGCAGAATGTGTAGAGGACTTCGAGTGTGAACATTTTTACGAACAGCGAACTGGCCAATGGGGCAATAACAACCAGGACGGTAACATCTCCAATAGTCTTGGAGTGTAAGAAGGGGAGTAATGGTCTCTCTGAGGATGGCACGATTCACATCGTTTGGATTCCGGGCGACAGCGGAGTAAGGGGAAATGAGAGAGCAGACAATTTGGCAGAGGAGACGGCCAGAGGACTTCAGTCAATAAACTTGGTTAGGTTAAGTTTAAGCGGCAGCCTGCCATCAGACTCACTTTGACGCTTTTGTCCATTGTGATACCACAGGAATAGAAGAAGACCATAATATGGTCTTCCGGACGGAGATCTGGTCGATCGCAGAATGTATAGAGGACTTCGAGTGTGAACATCTTTACGGACAGTTAACTGACCAACAGGGCAAGAACAACCGGGATGGTAAGTTCTCGAACAGTCTTGGTGTGTAAAAAGGAGATTAACGCCTTCTCTGAGAATGGCATGATCCGCATAGTTTGGTTGTCGGGCCATAGCTGAGTAAGGGGGAATGAAAGAGCAAACGATTTGCCAGTGAAGGACAGAGGACTTCAGCCAATAAACTTGGTTAGGTTAGGCTTAAGTGGCAGCCTGCCATCAGACTCCCTTTGACGTTTTTGTCTATTGTGGTACCACAGGAACAGAAGAAGAAAGTTGCTTCCTAGTTCCTACCGTTGAACTATGCAGATCGCTTTAAAAAGCCCAATAACTTGCAAACGATCACATTCGGTTCTTAAAGAAGTGAGAAGCTAAAGAGGAACTTCTTCTGACTACCGGTGCGGGACACACACACGGGAGGTATTCTATAGACTCTTGTTCCTCGATGTCCTCATAGCTTCTGCAATAGTCATTACTGGCAACCTTTAGTGTGCCAGCATGTTTCCCGATTAGACAGTGATTTGTCATAACGGAAACGGTCGGTAGGACGATGAAAATCCTATGGGGAGATCTGGATTATGAAAAGACGAGGATTTTATTGAATGGAAATAAGAAGGAGGTCAGTATAGCTTTTGATAACATAATGGGACACATAGGACTACGCGCTCACTTATGCAAAATCTGTGTGGCAAGTGATAGCATGTGCAGGGTATGCGAAGAAGAGACGTTGCACAGTGGTATAGAAAAGAAACCAGTAAAAGTGTGCAAAGTTCCGCCGGGCAGAATCTAATATACCCTTCACCATGGATCGCATTTGTCTAGTTCTAGTTTCCCGGTATCTCTTTTTAGGCATACAAAGGATAAAAGATAAGAATTGCTATGCTATTGAAGCCAACTCGGATGGGAATTGCGCCCTCTAGAGGCTCAAGAAGAAAAATAGGGAGATCGGTTTATATGGCAGCTATAACAGGTTATGGAACGATTTCAACCATACTTAGTACAGTTAGTGGAAGTCATAACAAAACACGTCATGCAAAATTTCAGCCAAATCGCATGGGAGTTGCGCCCTCTAGCGGCTCAAGAAGTCAAGATCCCAGATCGGTTTATATGACAGCTATATCAGGTTATGGACCGATTTGAGCCATACTCAGCACAGTCATTGGAAGTCAGAACAAAACACCTCATACGAAGTTTCAGTCAAATCGGACGAAAATTGCGCCCTCTAGAGGCTCAAGAAGTCAAGACCCAAGATCGGTTTATATGGCAGCTATATCAGGTTATGGACCGATTTGAACCATACTTACCACAGTTAGTGGAAGTCATAACAAAACACGTCATGCAAAATTTCAGCTAAATCGGATAAGAATTGCGCCCTCTAGCGGCTCCAGAAGTCAAGATCCAATAGGGCTTATATGGCAGCTATATCAAAACATGGACCGATATGGCCCATTTACAATCCCAACCGACCTACACTAATAAAAAGTATTTGTGCAAAATTTCAAGCGGTTAACTTCTTCGAAAGTTAGCGTACTTTCGACAGACGGACTTGGCTGGATCGACTTAAAATGTCATGCCGATCAGGAATATATAGGGTTGCCCAAAAAGTAATTGCGGATTTTTCATATAGTCGGCGTTGACAAATTTTTTCACAGCTTGTGACTCTATAATTGCATTCTTTCTTCTGTCAGTTATCAGCTGTTACTTTTAGCTTGCTTTAGAAAAAAAGTGTAAAAAAAACTATATTTGATTATAGTTCATTCTAATTTTTATTAAAAATGCTTAAGTTCGAAGATGGGCTATATCGGACTTTATCTTGATATAGCCCCCATATAGACCGATCCGCCGATTTAGAGTCTTAAGCCCATAAAAGCCACATTTATTGTCTGATTTTGATGAAATTTAGGACAGTGAGTTGTGTTACTCCCTTCGACATCCTCTCTTAATTTGGCCCAGATCCCTTCAGATTTGGGATCGATCTCTCGATTTAAGGTCTTGGGCGCATTTATTGTATGATGTCGGCGAAATTTGGAACAGTGAGTTGTGTTGGGCCCTTCCACACCCTTTCTTAATTTAGTCGAGATCGGTCCAGATTTGGATATAGCAGCCATATGGACCGATCTCTCGATTTAAGGTCTTGTGCCCATTAAGGTGCATTTATTGTGCGATGTCGGCGAAATTTGGGTCAGTGCGTTATGTTGGGCCTTTCGATATCCTTCCTCAATTTGGTCGAGAGTGTTGGTAGGCCCTTCCACATCGTTTCTCAATTTGGTCGAGATCGGTCCACATTTGGATGTAGCTGCCACATAAAAAGCGCATTTATGGCCCGATGTCGGCGAAATTTGGGATAGTGAGTTGTGTTAGGCCCTTCGACATCCTTTCTCAATTTGGTTGAGATCGGTCCAGATTTGGATATAGCTGCCACATAGACCGATCCCTCGATTTAAGGTCTTGAACCCATAAATGGCGCATTTTTTGTCCGATTGCGCTGAAATTTGGGACAGTTAGTTATGTAAGGCGCTTCGACAGCCCTCATCGATTTGGCCCAGATCGGTTCAGATTTGAATATAGCTGCCATATAGACCGATCTCTCGATTTAAGGTCTTAGACCCATAAAAAGCGCATTTATTGTCCGATTTCGCTGAAATTTGGGACAGTGAGTTGTGTTTGGCCCTTCGGCACCCCCATCAATTTGACCCAGATCGGTCCAAATTTTAATATAGCTGCCATATGGACCGATATCTCGATTTAAGGTTTTGGGCCCATAAAAGCCACATTTATTGTCTGATTTTGCTAAAATTTGAGAAAGTGAGTTGCGTTGGGCCAGTCGATATCCTTCTTCAATTTATACCCTATCGGTCTAGATTTGGATATAGCTGACATACAGACCGATCTCTTGATTAAGGTATTTTGCCCTTAAAAGGCGCATTAATTGTCTGATTTTGCCAAAATTTAAGACAGTGCGTTGTGTTGGGTCCTTTGACATCCTTCTACAATGTGGCCTTGATCGGTCCAGATTTGGATATAGCTGCCATATAGACCGATCTCTCAATTTAAGGTCTTGAGATCATAAAAGGCACATCTATTCTCTGATGTTGCCGAAATGTGGGACAGTGAGTTGTGTTAGACCCCTCGACATCTTTCTGCAATGCGGCATAAATCGGTCCAGATTTGGATATAGCTGCCATATAGACCAATCTCTCGATTTAAGGTCTTGGACCCATAAATGGCGCATTTATAGTCCGATTTCGCCGAAATTTGACACAACGCTTTACTCTACGACTGCCAAAATATGTGTATAATTTGGCCGGATTCGGTTCAGATTAATGTTTCACCAGATTTTGAATTTTAGAGCCACTTAAAGCGCATTTATCTACAAATCTTCCTAAAATTTTGCACAAGGTCTTTTTCTATGACTTCAATTATGTGTATGGAATTTGGTTGAAATCGGTTCAGATTCAAATAGAGTTCCCATTGATATGTTTGTTCGATTTTGGATAATATTGCTGTAATGAGGTAACTTTTCAACCGACCCCCACGAAAATTTACACAAATAGTAATTGCGGATTTTTCATATAGTCGGCGTTGACAAATTTTTTCACAGCTTGTGACTCTGTAATTGCATTCCCTCTTCTGTCAGTTATTAGCTGTTACTTTTAGCTTGCTTTAGAAAAAAAGTTTAAAAAAAGTATATTTGATTAAAGTTCATTCAAAGTTTTATTAAAAATGCATTTACGTTCTTTTAAAAAATCCGCAATTACTTTTTGGGCAACCCAATACTTTTAAGGCCATTGACATTTTTTTTTTTTTTAATTTTATCAAAATCTCTTTTGATTCCACATACATGTAAACTTTGCTAGAAATATTACACTTTCGAAATGATTTGCTCAAAATTTGATGCAGATTATTTCATAACCCATCAAAAAAAAAACTTCACTAAATTGCATTAAATTCGGTACAAAATTGGATACAACGCGCAATTACCACTTATAGGGTTGATGTAGGGTAATATATTTTTGGCAACGCCCAACTCTTTCTTTCCTTACTTGTTTTTCGTTGCTTTACAGAAATCCCTTAATGTTAAAGGCATGCAATTTGCAATATGTATACCTATTATGCATGGTTATACTATAATCTGTGACTTTACACAATGTATTGTAAAATGTTTAAGCCGATGCTTGACAACAACGTGTGATTGTTCTGTATCTACGGATAATACATTTTAATGATTTCCTAGAAGCCGACATTGAATTAAGATGCACAATAAAGTATTAATTGCATACATATGAATAGAATTCAAGGACATGCGTCTACATTTAGAGTGCAAATACAAAAATTTCATGAAAAACAGTGTCGTGCTTATTTTATTCATAATAATTGGGTATAATTTCTTTATCATGTGCTGACATTTGATACGTAGATTGAGATTTTGTAATCATTCAAATCATCTCGTACACATAACGTATGAGTTATATGTTCTTGTTTCAAGTTATAACTCATACGCCACCTATAATGGCTGGTATCTTTTTGGCAATCTGCAAAGTACTTTTATACCCATCACCGAAGGATGGGGGTGTAGTCATTTTGTCATTCCGTTTGCAACACATCGAAATATGCATTTCCGACCCTATAAAGGGTATATATTTTTGATCAGCGTAAAAATTTAATACGATCTACTCCGTCTGTCTTTTGAAATCACGCTGCAGTCTTTAAAAATTGAGATTTTGGCTGAAACTTTGCACACATTCTTTTTTTATACCCTCCACCATAGTAGGGGGGTATACTAATTTCGTCATTCTGTTTGTAACACCTCGAAATATGCGTCTAAGACCCCATAAAAAATACATATTCTTAATCGTCGTGACATTTTAAGTCGAACTAGCCATGTCCGTCCGTCCGTCTGTCTGTCGAAAGCACGCTAACTTTGAAGGAGTAGAGCTAGCCTCTTGAAATTTTGCACAAATACTTTTTATTGGTGTAGGTCGGTTGGGATTGTAAACGTACCAAATCGGTCTATGTTTTGATATAGCTGCCATATAAACCGATCATGGGTCTTGACTTCTTGAGCCTCTAGAGGACGCAATTCTTCTCCGATTTGACGGAAATTTTGCACATAGTGTTTTCATATCACTTCCAAAAACTGTGCTAAGTATGGTTCAAATCGGTCCATAACCTGATATAGCTGCTATATAAACCGATCATGGGTCTTGACCTCTTGAGCTTTAAGAAGGCGCAATACCTGTCCGATTTGGCTGTGATTTTGCACGTGGTGTTTTGGCATTACTTCCAACATTAATGCGAAGTATGGTCCAAATCGGTCCATAACCTGATATAGCTGCCATATAAACCGATCTTGGGTCTTGACTTCTTGAGCCTCTAGAGAGCGCAATTCTCATCCAATTTGGCACAAATTTTGTACAACGGCTTCTCCCATGGCCTTTAGCATACGTGTGAAATATGGTCTGAATCGATCTATAGCATGACACAGCTCCCATAAAACCGATCTCCCGATTTTGCTTTTTTAAGCCCCGAATCGGACTATAAATTGATATAGCTCCTCCTCCGTCCATATTCATAATTCTTTGTTTGCCTAAAAAGAGATACTGCGCAAAGAACTCGACAGATCCGATCCATGGTGGAGGGTATATAAGATTCGGCCCAGTCGAACTTAGCACGCTCTTACTTGTTGTCCATAAGCAAGTTAAGTTCGAAGATGGGCAATATCGGACTATATATTGATGTAGCCCCCATACAGACCGATCCGACGATTTCAGGTCTTAGGCCCATAAAAGCCACATTTATTATCCGATTTTGCTGAAATTTGGAACTGTGAGTTGTGTTAGGCCCTTCGACATCCTTCTTCAATTTGGCCCCAATCGGTCTAGATTTGCATATAGCTGCCATATAGACCGATCTGCCGATTTAGGGTCTTTGGTCCATAAAAGCCACATTTATTATCCGATTTGGCTGAAATTTGTGACAGTGAGTTGTGTTAGGTCCTTCGACATTCTTCTTCAATATGGCCCAGATCGGTCCAAATTTGGATGTAGCTGCCATATAGACCGATCCGCCAATTTAGGGTCTTGGGCTCATAAAAGCCACATTTATTAACCGATTTTGCTGAAATTTAGGACAGTGAGTTGTGTTAGGCCCTTCGATATCCCTCGTCAATTTCGATTAGATCGGTTCAGATTAGGATATAGCTGCCATATAGACCGATCCGCCGACTTAGGGTCTAGGGCCCATAAAAGCCACATTTATTAACCGATTTTGGTGAAATTTAGGACAGTGAGTTGCGTTGGCCCCTTTGTCATCCTTCCATAATTTGGCCCATATCGGTTCAGATTTGGATATAGCTGCCATATAGATCGATCTTTCGATTTAAGGTTTTGGGGCCATAAAAGGCGCATTTATTGTCCCTTGTCGCCGAAATTTGGGACAGTGAGTTATGTTAAGCACCTCGACATATATCTGCAATTTGACACAGATCGGTCAAGATTTGCATATAGCTGCTATATAGACCGATCTCTCGATTTAAGGTTTTGGGCCCATAAAAAGCGTATTTATTGTCCGATGTCGCCGAAATTTGGGACAGTGAGTTATGTTAGGACCTTCGACATCTTGCAGCAACGCGGCTCAGATGGATGAAGATTTGCATGTAGCTGCCATATAGACCGATCTCTCGATTTAAAGTCTTGGGCCCATAAAAGTAGCATTTATTGGCCTATGTCGCCGAAATTTGGGACAGTGAGTTGTGTTGGGCCTTTCGACATTTTTCTGCAATTTGGCTCAGATCGGTCTAGATTTGGATATAGCTCCCATATAGACCGATCTCTCGATTTAAGATTTTTGGCCCCATTAAAGGCACAAATTATGTTCCAACCTAAGTACCGAAAGTCTGGCAATGACTGCCAATGACAACTAGAAATATGTGGTGGATGTGCATAATCATTAAAGCTATCATTTTGAATGAACAGAGCTATCTGTATAAAACATGAAAGGTATAGAGAAATTATGATTACTGGTTTGGCAAATTTATAAAGGCTAGAAAACCCTTTCATAGCGGCTAAAAAAAATGGTTATCTATGACTAATTCTGGCAAATGTTGTTCAAGAAGGCAAGCGAATAAAATCAAATCTACGTTTTTCAACAACAAAGTTACTTTTTTTAACCCCATATAAAACAAACTTTGGAGTTTCTTGTTTAAAACGGAAAGTGCGATTTTGACATGAGACCAATGGATCTTGGGCAAACTATTTGAGAAGTTTTCTTTGATTGAAAATCTTGTAAACGCTAAAATTGACCGGACCTATTTTCCATATAAAGTGCAATGTCCTCTACGAGCTCAATAGGCAAACCAAAAAGTTTGGTCACTTTGGCTTTACGAAAAAATGTTTGGACTTTGAAGGATTCATTTGTAATCAGATATTCAAACCGTTTATACTCTTAACCACCTTTGTTTTACAGGTGGTTTCTTGGAAAGAAGCTACATAAGTCCATTGTTAAGACTTAGAGTGAACCTCTTATATGATACTTAAGACGATGTTATCTTGCCTACAAGGCACAGATCGCATTTGCAATCCGAGGCTCACTATCGACCTTTATTTGGATAAAATTTTAAACAGGGTAAAACTAGTTTTCTGATTGTTTTTGGAGAAATTGTTTATGGCCCATTCGGATTATGGCCCATTTGATTAAGTTTTGATGGAGTCACATATTACATACTCATTTCCCTTTAGGACTCATAGTTTACGTTAGGTTACGTTGAAAAGAGGGTGCGGATATAAATCCGCCCCATGCCACTATGGATATACACCTCAGCCAGTAATGGGCTTGTTGTGCGCTCTAAATACGAACAAGTAAAAGCGTGCCAAGTTCGGCCGGGCCAAAGCTTGGGAACCCACCACCATGGATTGTGCTAAAATATGAGAGCTTTGTCTGGTTATAGACCGATTCAGACCGAATTAGGCACAGTTGATGGAAGTCATTATAAAACGCTTTGTGCAAAATTTAAGCCAAATCGGACAAAAATTGCGGCTTCCATGGGATGAAGAAGTCAAATCGGGAGATCGGTTTATATGGGAGCCATATCAGTTTATAAACAGATTTAAACCGTACTTGGCGCAGTTGCTGGAAGTCATAACATAATACTATGTGCAAAATTTCAGCCAAATGATGGCCTATGAATGGCCTACACACGCTATCATTTGCCGCACCGATTTTTCATAAATGAGCTTGTAGTTCTATGTGTCCTGTCATTATATCGAAAGCTATACTGACCTTCTTCTTACTTCATTTCAGTAATAGCCTCGTCCTCTCACAATCCGGATCACTCCATTGGATTTTCGCCGTCCTAACGACGCTTTCGCTGTTACATAGTCTTACAGGGAAGTTTGTAGCCCACACCCTTATTTGGAACTGCGGAAAGCTTCGAATTGTTTATTGATGGCAGTTCTCTGGCCTTGACTGCCAAATCGTCTGCTTTTTCATTCCCTCTTACTCCGCTATGCCCGGATTCCCAAACTATGCGGGTAGGGCGTTAACCTCCTTCTTACACTCCGAGACTGTTCATGACCTTAACGCCCTGGTTTTTATTGCCCTGATTGCCAATTTATTGTCCGTAATGATGTTAACACTCGACGTCCGTTAACACCACACCACTTCACGCACTCCGTGTTCACCCGGGTCTCCGCCTGCATGAACGTATTATGGTCATGCAGTTGAAAACAGATCTCAGTCCCTGGGTTCTTAATGTATACCCCCAGGTCCACCATGTCCTGCAGCTTTGAACCATCTGTGTAGCATGATCTTCCAGATGGCAAAATCAGGGTTCCGTCAAAGCAAGCATAGCTTGGTATTCAAAGTGAAATTTCGATATTTGAAAGATTTTCGATGAAATTTTTAATTTTTGATGGAGTCACGAATTAAGGTCCATTTTCCTTGACGACGCATAGTTTAGGAGATACAGGCATTTTAAAGTTTTCGAGGTGAAAATTCGATTTTTAATGGATTTTCGATGAAAAAATTTTTTTTTTGAAAGAGTCACGAATTATGGCCCATTTTCGAAGTGAAAGTTCGATTTTGTTATGGATTTTCCATGACATTTTTAATTTTCTGATAGAGTCAGAACTATGGCCCATTTCCTTCTAGGAAGCATAGTTTGGGAGATACAGCTATTTGAAAATTTTCAAGTGAAAATTTGATTTTTGATAGATTTTCGATAAAATTTTTAATTTTTGATGGAGTAACGAATTATGGCCCATTTCCCTCTTGAACTCAAAGTTTAGAAAACACAGTCATTTTAAGATTTTTGAGGTGAAAATTCGATTTTTGATGGATTTTTGAAGAAATTTTTAATATTCGATGAAGTCACGAATTATGGCCCATTTCTCTCTAGGACGCATAGTTTAGGAGATACAGTCATGTATAAAGATCTGGATACCGGTTTGCTTGCTAAGGACCAGACTTTCCTGGCCGCTTTGCTTCGCCGCCTTTTTGTTTTCCAGAGTTTTTTTGGATTCTACTCATTCGCACGCCCCTGTTCCTTAATGGAATGTTCATGGATAAATTTGAATTTTGTGTATTTGCACGCCACGTACTTTTACCTCTCCGTGCTTGAGTTCAAGGCCTTGAGGGTCGCCATGATGTCCACATATATACTGGGATTCGAAGATATCTCAGAATTTCGGGATAAGTCTCTGCCTGAAATACAAAGGATTCGTCTGGCACTCTCAGGGTCAATGAACTACCCAGTGTAAACTTCTATTTCCGTCGCTGATTTCATCTTGAAGCTATTAGTGCGTGGTCTTAAACATAGCATACACCTTTCAGTCGGGAGTGGAAGGGAATCCTCAACCCATTAAAGACGAATGGGTAGAACAATACCCAAAATTAGAGCCTTCTTAGAAAAATTCTATTTTGAGTTTGGAAAAAATTTTCCTAATAAAAGTTGGATTGTAAAGTAGACGAATGAAAAGTGTAATAGAAATGTGTTCCCGTCATATAAGTCAGCAATCGTCGAAGTGTAAGAAGTTTGCCCCTGTTCCTTAATGTAATATTCAAGGGCAAAATTGCATTAGTTATGTCTGTTGGGCCGCACGCACTGGTGAATCGCACCCTTTGGTCAATCAGTATTTTTATACCAACCACCAAAGGGTATACAAATACTAGTCTAACCATTCCGTTTGTAACACCTCGAAACATTGATCTAGGATCCCATAAAGTCTTCTTCTTCCATTTTATTGTCAGTTGGATTTTTGGCTCAATGGGTACGTAAGTAAGCAGAATTGTCGATGTTGGAGTGAAGATCAGCCAGAAGCATTGCAAGAGCTACGAATGCATCCAGAAAAAGTCACAGTTTGGTGTGGTTTATGGGCTGGTGGCATCATTGGTCCGTACTTCTTCAAAGATGATGGGAATCGTAACGTAACTGTGAGATAATATCCAACTTTTTTTTGCCCAAAATGCAGGAGCTTAACTTGCATGACATGTGGTTTCAACAAGACGGTGCCACATGCCACACGGCACGCGTAACAATGAACTTTTTGCGAGGCAAGTTCGGTGAACATTTTATTTCACGTTTGGGACCGGTCAATTGGCCGCCTAGATCGTGCGATTTAACGCCTTTAGGCATTTTTGGTGGGGCTATGTTAAGGCCCATGTCTATATAGACAAGCCTGCTTTAAATGACGCATTGGAATACAACAATAAAGCATTTATTCGTGGGATACCGGCCGAAATGTTGGAAAGGATATGCCAAGATTGGATCATTTCAGGCGCAGTCATGGTCAACTTCTGCATGAAATAATCTTCAAACATTGAATTTTATGGACCGTACTATCGATTCAAATAAAGATTTCATGCATTTTTCTAGATTGTATGTGTTTTTTTGACTAACTTTCCTATAGCTCTTAAAAAATCGCCCTTTATTATACCCTCTTCAACCTTAGAGTTTTCGTTTAGAACCTGGGATCCTTAGAAACCACTTTGGGGAACATAAATGCCTTGCATATCACCAGATCTCACTCATCCCACTATACGGAAAACACGGACGAAGACACTTTTAATGTGGCCTAAATATTCACTTATGTCCTGGGAGAAAATCCGAACATAAATATGATTTTGTTGCCTTTACAATAGGTGGACAAACACCACGTTGACCTCAAAAACAACATGGCCATTACTCATGCTTAAAATGAAGCAAAAATTTTCCTATGGCCCTTTTGGCCAACTTTCGATTTAGAAATCTTAAGTTGAACACAAACAGACACAGTTGAACACAAACACATTCGCCCATAAATATCCCTGGGTTAAATAATCGCACAGTAAGTGAAGCCAATACTGATTGGCAAAATATTTGAGTTCTTGCGACCAAGGTAAACCAATATTTTCCTATTTCCTTTTCACCAACTTTGATACTTGACTTGGTGAAATGCCTACGGAAATGCATATAAAGAACTAGGTTTACCTGTGTGTGTGAGAGTGAGAGTGGTATATCTGTACTTGTGGTGGCCAAGGTAAACACAAGGAATGAGTTTAAACGCGCGCACACACACACACACGCCCACAGTACGTGTGGCCAGCCAAGCAGCACATGATTATGGAAGGGAGACCATTTGCAAGCATTGTACTACAACAACTGTGTCCACTTCTCTTTTGTCCTATGCCACAATCGCTCAGCGCCCCCTCGCCCCCATCACCATAGCTGTTGAATGTTGAAATTGCGCGGAAAGTTTTATGACCCCAGGTTAGTTAGTTGTGGCATTCGAATTGTGGGCGCAAGCATAATAACAAGCGCACAGCAACAATAGCAACAACAGCAGCATCCACAATTGTGGCATTATAGCATTGGTCACTTAATAGCAATAATTGCAGATCACATTTCAAACGAATTCAATCCACTTATGTTTATTGCGCCTCATTGCTCAAAGGCTGAAAGGCTGCTTATGGCCGCCAATGGGCAGAGCGTCTATTGTTTTAAATTTTTAATAAGTAAGGATTTTGGCTTTTCGGTTTTGCAGAACGCAGACTCTTCACAACAATAAAGGCGATTTTAGATACCACAATGAAATTAGTCAGCATTGGATGCTGTTGCAAATTCCTTCTAAAGTGCTATTGTGCAAAATCACAATTTAATGGCTGAGTGAATAGTTTTTGTCAAAGCAAAATAGTCCATGCAAAGCAAATGACAAGTAAAAGCGTGCTAAGTTCGGCCGGGACGTATCTTGGGAACCCACCACCATGGATTCTGCTAAAATATGGGAGCTATACCTGATTATAGACCGATTTGGACCACACTTGGCACAGTTGTTGAGAGTTACAATTTTAGCCAAATCGAATGAAAATCGCCGCTTGTTAGAACTCAAGAAGTCAAATCGGTAGATCGGTTTATATGGAAGCTGCAACAGGTTTTTGACCGATTTAGACCATACTTGGCATACTTGTTGGGAGTCATAACAGAACACTTTGAGGCTTCCAGGGGCCTAAGAAGTCAAATCGGGAGATCGGTTTGTATGGGAGCTATATCAGGCTATGAACCGATTCAGGCCGTACTTGGAACAGTTGTTGGGAGTCATAACAGAATACTATGTGCAAAATTTCAGCCAAATCGGATGAAAAATGAGGCTGCCAGGGGCTCAAGAAGTCAAATCGGGATACCGGTTTATATGGGAGCTATATCAGGTTCTTGACCGATTTGGACCTTGCTCGACACAGTTGTTGGAAGATATAATAGAAACATTTGTGCAAAATTTGAGCCAAATCGGATGAAAATTGAGGCTTCCAGGGGCTCAAGAAGTCAAATCGGGAGATAGGTTTATATGGGAGATATATCAGGTTATAGACCGATTTGGACCGTACTTGGTACAGTTGTTGGAAGTCATAATAGAACACTATGTGTAAAATTTCAGCCAAATCAGATGAACATTGAGGCTTCCATGGGCTCAAGAAGTCAAATCGGGATATCGGTTTATAAGGGAGCTATATCAGGTTATAGACCGATTTGGATCGTACTCGACACAGTTGTTGGAAGTCAAATCGCAAAAATTGCAGCCAAATCGGATCAAAATTGAGGCTTCCAGGGGTTCAAGAATCCAGATCGGGAGATCGGTTTATATGGGAGCTATATCAGGTTCATGACCGATTTGGACCGTACTCGGCACAATTTTTGAAAGTAGTAACAGAACACTATGTGCAAAATTTCAGCCAAATCGGATGAAAAATGAGGCTGCCAGGGGCTCAAGAAGTCAAATCGGGAGATCGATTTATATGGGAGCTATATCCAAATCTGAACCGATATGGCCTATTTGCATTTCCCAACGACCTGCATCAATATTAAGTGACTGTGCAAAATTTCAAGCGGCTATCTATATGCGTTCGACCGTTATTGTGATTTCGATGGACAGACGGACATGGCTAATTCGACTCAGAATGTCGAGACGATCAAAAATATATAAACTTTATGGGATCCTATATCAATATTTCGAGGTGTTACAAACGGAATGACTAGATTAGTATACCCCCTGCCTTATGGTGGAGGGTATCAAAAGATACTTTTATTCGAAAACGAGAAAATCGGTAAAAAAATGAGCACTTTATTGCAATATTTCTCAAAATCGGACGAACATATATATGGGCGCTATACTTAAATCTGAACCGATTTCGAGCAAACTTCTCAGATACTGTGGCAGTCGTCCAGGAAAGCATTGTGCAAAATGTTGGCAAGATGGGTCGTTAAATGCTCTTGATGTGACTCTAGAAGTTAAAATATATTGGGTTGGGCGATATATTCGGTTGCCCAAAAAGCAATTGCGGATTTTTCATATAGTCGGCGTTGACAAATTTTTTCACAGCTTGTGACTCTGTAATTGCATTCCTTCTTCTGTCAGTTATCAGCTGTTACTTTTAGATTGCTTTAGAAAAAAAGTGTAAAAAAAGTATATTTGATTAAAGTTCATTCTAAGTTTTATTGAAAATGCATTAACTTTCTTTTAAAAAATCCGTATTTACTTTTTGGGCAACCCAATATATGTATGAGAGCCATATCTAAATCTGAACCGATTTCCATAAAATTCAACAATAATGTCGAGAGTCAAGAGAAAATTCTTCCTGCGTATTTCGAGAGTATTGATTAACAAATGACCATTTTATTGCTATATTACTGCAAATCGGACGAACATATATATGGGAGCTATATCTAAATCTGAACCGACTTCGAGCAAACTTTATAGACATAGTGAAAATCTTCGAGTAAAGCATTGTACATAGTTTTGGAAAGAATGGTCATTGAATGCGCTTGCATTGACGCTAGGAGTGATGATCGGGTGTTATATATATATATGAGAGATATATCTAAATCTGAACCGATTTCTATGAAATTCACCAGTAATGTCGAGAATCAGTAGAAAACCTTTCCTATCAAATTGCAGGAGAATCGGTTAACAAATGACCTTTTTATTGCATTATTACTGCAAATCGGACAAACATATATTTGGCAGCTATATCCAAATCTGAACCGATTTCTATAAAATTCACCAATAATATCGAGAGTCATAAGAAAATCCTTCCTGCTGAATTTCGAGAGAATCGGTTAACAAATAAGCACTTTGTTGGAATATTTCTCGAAATCGGACAAACATATATATGGGAGCTATATCCAAATCTGAACCGATTTCTATGAAATTCACCAGTAATGTGGAAAGTCATAAGAAAATCCCTCCTGCCAAATTTCGAGAACAAATTTCGGTTAACAAATGACCATTTTATTGCAGTATTACTGCAAATCGGACGAACATATATATGGGAGCTATATCCAAATCTGAACCGATTTTTTTCAATTTTCAATAGGCTTCGTCTCTAGGCCGAAAAACATGCCCATTCCAAATTTGAAGACGATCGCATTGAAATTGCGACCTGTAGTTTGTACACAAGTTAACATGGACAGAAGGACACAGACGGACGGACGGACAGACAGACTGACATAGCTAAATCGAATCAGAAAGTGATTCTGAGTCCATCGATATACTTATCAATGGCTTCTAACTCTCTTCCTTTTGGATGTTACAAAACATTTGTGATATAGGGTGTACAAATTTATTTAAACACAACAGGAAGACAAAAAATAACGTAAACACCCACAGGAATTTAAATGGCCTTTAGTAGATTGGCTGTAGCTGCTATTAGCAGTTGCTTCACTGAGTCATATAGCCATAGTAAAAGGCCCACAGCAGCCATAAAACACACTAATGGGGTACGCCACAAGATCTGTAGGAAAAATATCAAATCTCCATGTTTTGTCCAAGTCAATGACCACAAAAGACAGCGGCAGGCATAGTGAATACGGAATATCCACAAGGAAACGCTGCCGATTTTTGTAGCAATGACAGCCAGCAGATGGTATAACCAAACGATCATAGTTCGTAGGAATTTGCAAGCTTTGTAAAGAAATCCTTTACGAGCACTGTTATAAACTAGGATTATGAATTTGGTCATTATTTCCATTATTTGTGGGGGCAAAAATCGTAGCACATAGATGGTCATTACATTCCAAACTTGACTTTCTTGCAATAGAGTCCTGGGTGATTTCTCTTCCATTCGGGGAGATTCATTCACATCTAAATTGGCATTATAGCCATCAGACTTTGTAGCATTATTGATGCTATTGTCGCTGTCCTCCTCATATGAGGTATCCAATGCCAGAGAGGATTTTTCATCAAACATGCTGTTGTCACCCTCATAGTGACCATTATAGCCCACAAGAGTTTGTTGAGATCTTTGGTAGGAAAAAAATTTAAATTTTAAAAGAATTTTAAAATGGATTAAATTTTAGTTCTTACATATGACCAGAGAGACTCTTAGAGGAAGCGTGAATGTATGGAGTAAAATTTCTGTTATATGGGGTAGAACGGCTGCTGTAAGGAGTAGCTGGCTCATTTTCTTCTAATTCACGAAAATCATTTAAACCGTTGCGGAAATCCCTCATTTTTATGGTAAAAATTTCTAGAGAGATTTAAAATTTTTCAAAAGACTGACATAAAACTTTTTGGGAAAAACTTTTTCCAGAGCAAACTTGATTTTTCCTAATATTGGGATTTTTAAATGAAACGCAAACATTTTGAGGTATTTCAAATAACAGTGTTATCGGCTTGAAGTACAATCAAAAAATGTATGAATAAAACTCGACTTCGTTTATATGGCCACCGTGGGCATGTTTCAGCCGAAGCGGTCGCTATTTCCCATTCAATATTTCCTTTGAGCTCTTCCAACATCGTCGGATTGTTTGCATTGACCAATGACTTGTCGCAGCGGGATCCAAAGAAAATAGTCTAGGGGCGTAGATTCGCTCCAACTAGGCTGACATGCAAATGCTGAACGTGACTGCGCCTCAAATGGTCCATCTGCACAGTCCAATTTTGGCGTACTCTTTCCAACATTTCGGCCGGTATCTTACAAATAAAAGCTTCAATGTTGTCTTTCAATGCGTCAATTGAAGCAGGCTTATCTGTATAGATATGAGCTTTGACATAGCCCCACAAAAATAGTCTAAAAAGGTTACATCACATGATCTAGACGGCTAATTGACCGGTTGGGAACGTGAAATAAAGTCTTCGCACGGAACTCGTCTTTTAATAAGTACGGCATGTGGCACCGTCTATTGCATTTTGGGCAAAAAGAAAGTTGGATATCATCTCACGATAGCGCTCACCTTTCGCCGTTACTTTAAGATTCGCATCATCCTTGAAGAAGTACGGTCCAGTGATGACACCAGCCTATAAACTGTACCAAACTGTGCATTTTGTTGGATGCATTGGTAGCTCTTGCAAGTCAAGCTCTTGCATTTTGGGCAAAAACAGTTGGATATCATCTCACGATAGCGCTCATCTTTCGCCGTTACGTTAAGATTCGCATCATCTTTGAAGAAGTACGGTCCAGTGATGACACCAGCCCATAAACCGTACCAAGCTGTGAATTTTGCCGGATGCATTGGTAGCTCTTGCAAGTCAAGCTGTTGCATTTTGGGCAAAACAAAGTTGGATATCATCTCACGATAGCGCTAACCTTTCGCCATTACGTTAAGATTCGCATAATCTTTAAAGAAGTACGGTCCAATGATGCCACCAGCCCATAAACCATACTAAACTGTGACTTTTGCGCTCTAAATACTAAAAAATAAACTCAAGCATGTAAAAGCGAGCTAAGTTCGGCCGGGCCGAATTTTGGGAACCCACCACCATGGATTCTGCTAAAATATGGGAACTATATCTAGTTATAGACCGAATTGGGCCATGATTGGCGCAGATATTGAGAGTCACAACAGAATTCTACATGCAAAATTTCAGCCAAATCGGACCAAAATTCCGGCTTGTAAGAGCAAAGAATTCAAATCGGGAGATCGGTATATATGGGAGCTATATCGGGTTATACACCGATTTGGACCGTACTTGGCACAGTTGTTGGAAGTCATAACGGAACCATATATGCGAAATTTCAGTCAAATCGGACAACAATTGCGTCTTGTAAAGGCTCAAGAAGTAAAATCGGAAGATCGGTATATATGGGAGTTATAACAGGTTATATACCGATTTGGACCGTACTTAGCACAGTTGTTGGAAGTCATAGCGGAACTATATGTGCAAAATTTCAATCAAATCGGACAACAATTGCGGCTTGTAAAGGCTCAGGAAGTAAAATCGGGAGATCGGTATATATGGGAGCTATATTGGGTTGTACACCGATTTGGACCGTAATTGGCACAGTTGTTGGAACAGAACACTACATGCAAAATCTCAGCCAAATTAGACAAAAATTGCTGCTTGTAAGGGCTCAAGAAGTCAAATCGGGAGATCGCTTTATATGGTAGCTATAACTAAATCTGAACCGATATGGCCCATTTGCAATCCTCAACGACCTACATCAACATTGAGTATCTGTGCCAAATTTCAAGCGGCTTGCTTTACGTGGTCATCCGTCTGTCGGAATTTCGACAGACGGATGGACGGACATGGCTAGATCGACTCACAACATCTTGACGTTCAAGAATTTATATACTTTATGGGGTCTTAGAGGAATATTTCGAGGTGTTACAAACGGAATGACTAGATAAGTGAACTCCCATCCTATGGTGGGTGTTAATAAGAAGAAATCCAAGTTAGGTATTCTGTGCTATTTACAAAATCCCCAAATTGTTGTTTTCTATGCCACTCCCCTAAATTGGTGCATGTCATCTCACGATTCGCATCTCTTTGTAGTATTTTCGTCGTCCTACCGACCGCTTCGCGTTCGTCGCCCATGCCCTTAATTTGGACCGCGTCGATGCGAAAGGCTTCGGGTTTACCAAGTGTGTTGACGGCAATCCAAATCGTCTGCTTATTCATTCCCTCTGACTCCGCTATGGCTCGGCATCCATACAATGAGGATCGTGCCATCCTTATATAGAGAGGGCCTTAATTTCTTTGTTACCCTCCATTACATTTCCTTACCTTACCGTTCTGGTTGTTTTTACCTTGATGGCCAGTTTATTGTCCGTAAAGATGTTGACACTCGACGTCCTCGCTTGAACACCACACCACACCTCAGGCATTCCACGGTCCCTGGAAGCTTAAATTTTTGCCTGAATTGGCGTAAGTACGCCTATGCCCTTCGACTAAGATTAGTTGTGTAATTTCTTAACAGAATCCTTACTAGTTGGTTTCCAAGATTCGGTTTAGAACTTTTTACTTGTCTACATCTCTAATACAAAGGGTGGAGATTGTTAATATCCTTTTTTTGGGTTAGATTCGTACATTTCTTATTGTAACAAAATTGTACAGAATTGCAATTAACACCAAGGTAAATTACTTATTGTAACACACACACACACACACACACATATATAACTATGGCAAATAAGAGTAAAAGTTAGGGAAAGGGAGTAATGTTTCGTTTTTATTTTCTCCCTCTCTTCTTAAGTTTACGTCTTTTCGGTTTTGTTTCTTTTTTTTTATTTTTTTTTTTCGCAAATAAACTTTATAATGAAGTGGCAACCATAGAAATCCATTCGCCACGTTCTGATACATACATATGTAATAATATACACTCGTACATACACATAATTATGTCTGGCCTTTTGTGTATGTGTGTGTTTGTTTACATATAACATTGAAGGTTACACGGGGTGTTTTATTAGAATACCCTGTTTGTTTGTTTGTCTGTATTTAAGGCATAAGAATTTATATTTAAATGGGTTGTTGTTGTTGTTGTTGCCGTTGTATGGGCTATTCATGAAGTGAAATGAGAACTCAAGTGGGTTGAAGAATTTTGTGGAAAACATTAGGAATCGAGGCAATTTTAATAATGGAATTGAATGGTATTTCGTAGATGAGCAATAATTTAGATGAGGTAAGAGTTGGTAGCGTGCTCGGATTGCCAGTGCAGGGGTCGTTGGTTCAATTCCCACCAAAGATCTTGGTCTGTAGCTACTGTGGTATCACAAGGGACTAAAGTTGTTTAAGTGAGTCTGTTAAGGATTGGTTATGATACCTAAACCAACCTGAACTAAAGGCAAAATCGTACCAAAGTCTTTGCGAAGTCGCGAGTCCTTTAACCTCGTACCACATGTATCGAAAGAAAATCATTTAACAAACCGAATCAACGCTTGTGATATGCACCTTAAACGCAATTAATTCGATCCGTTTTTAAAACGAATCATAAGTGGAGATGAAAAATGGATTGTTTACAACAACGTTAGTCGAAAACGATCATGGTCCAAAGTCAAAGGCTGATATCCACCAAAAGAAGGTTATGCTGTCTGTTTGGTGGGATTGGAAGGGTGTGGTATATTTTGAGCTGCTTCCAAGGAACCAAACGATTAACCCGGATGTTTAATGTCAACAATTGGACAAATTGAATACAGCCATCAAGGAGAAGCGACCCGAATTGATCAATCGTAAAGGTGTCATATTCCACCAGGACAACGCTAGACCGCACACATGTTTGGTCACTCGCCAAAAACTGAGTGAGCTTGGCTGGGAACTTTTGATGCATCCACCATATAGCCCTGACCTTGCACCATCAGACTACCATTTATTTCGATCTTTGCAGAACTCCTCAGTTTTTTGCATATAAAGGCCAGAAGTTCTATGAGCGTGGAATACTAAATTTGCCAGGAAGATGGCAAAAGGTTATCGAACAAAATGGCAATTATATATTTGATTAAAGTTCATTCCAAGTTTTATTAAAAATTCATTTACTTTCTTTTGAAAAATCCGCAATTACTTTTTGGGCAACCAATAGAAATTTTGTATCCAAATTTCGAATGGGATACCTAGGGGGGCTGCCCCACCCTAAAACCTACCAAACATATATTCAGACCAATCACGACAATATGGGACTCAAATGAAAGGTATTTAGGATAAGAAAACGTATCTGATATCCAATTATCGGACCAAGTGCTAGGGGGACCACCCCAACCCCCAAAACACCCCTAAATCGGACATATTTTCCGCCCCAAACATGACTTATTTTCTGAACATGGGAATATGGGGTTTAAATAAAAGGTATTTCAATGTAGAATACGAACCTGATATCCAAATATGGGACCAAGTGTTTGGGGGGCCGCCTCTCCCCAAAAAACATCCCCCAAAGGGAGCAAATTTATGACCATGGCAATATGGGGTTCAAATGAAAGGTCTTTGGGAGTAAAGCATGAATCTGATATCAATATTCAGGAAAAGTGTCTACGGGGCCACGCCACCCCCACAACACCACCCAAATAGGACGAATTTGCCGAATATGCAATATGAAACTCAAATAAGAGGGTTTTTAAAGTTCAACACGAATCCGATATATATTTTCATGGCCAACTCACTGAGTGGCCGCCCCATCCCCCAAAACACCCCCCAAGTCGGTCATGTTTGCCGACTATGGCAATATGGGGGTCAAATTAAAGGTATGTGGGAGTAGACCACCATATTTGATATCAACATTGGGGGGCCAACTGTTTAGCGGACGTCCCACCCGCATTAACAAACCCCCAAATAGGACGTATTTGCTTACCAAGACAATTTGGGTCTTAAAGAGAGCGGAACTAAATATTAATGGTTTTTGGGGCCAATACCCCAAACCGGACATATTTGCTGACTTTTGCAGTAAGGAGTTTAAATGAGATTAGAAAACGAATTTGATATCCAATTTTGGGTCCAATGGCAATATGGGTTTCAAATATATGAGAATAGAGCACGTTGCTGATATATTTTCCGGGCTTAGTGTTTGGGAGACCACCCCAATCCCCAAAACACTCCTAAATCGGGCATATTTACCGAACATGTCAATGTGGAGCTTAAATGAAAGGTATTGGGGGGTAGAGCAAGAATTGATACCCATTTTCGGGACCAATTTTCTAGGGGTCTACCCCTTTTCCAAAATACTCCACAAACCGCAATTTTTTAGTGACCATCGCAATATGGGGCTCAAATAAAGGTATTTGGGAGTAGAATACGAATTTGATATCCAAATGTAGGATCGTGTATTTAGGTCATCATTCCTCTCCCAAAACACCCCCATAGGGAAAAAATTTTTCGACCATGCCAATATGTGGCTCAAATGAAAGGTATTTTGAGATAAGAAAATGAATTTGATAACCTATTTTGGGGCCATTTGTTTGGGTGACGGGGGATGTTTGTAAATAATTTTATAAGACTTCCCAGGACCTTGAGATTTCTCATGATTTATTTGTAATTTATTAAAATGAGTACCCCCTCTATTAAACAAATTGCTTTGTGTTTGCATATGTATTTGTGTATTTGACATACCTGTGGCATAAAATCAACGAGAGTTGCGCTGGGTTGTTTTGCAGCAGCATAAAATGTTTTCGTGTTTTCGGTATTACTTTTATTTTGCTTTTGATGTCAGAAGGTTAAAATAAACTTTTTGATCTCCATCTGTTTGCGAAAGAGCCAACTTCCTCCACACTGAAAGGTGGGGGGGGGGGTTGGGGTTGATGGCAATGTCGATGTTGATGGTTTGGCAATCTCTTCGCAAGGGATGCTCAAAATGGAAATTCCCTTTTTTTTTTCTCGGTTGCCATGGAGAAACGGCATACGCTTGGTAGGGGTTTCAAGTCTTCGTGGGTATGACTGGCAGTTTGGCAGCAAGTGGGCTGCAGCTCGGAGGCGCCATGGTTGTTTGGTGGCCAAGTTGAAAGGTGAAAGTCATTATAATTTTGCCAACTTCTTCCCTAATGCTAATTCAGCAGTAACCGGTGATGCTAAAACGAAACAACAAACAGTAGCAAAAGAATGTTTTTTTTTTTATTAAATTTCCTGGCAAGGCTTTAAATTTTAATTAGAATTAGCATTGGTTCAAAAAGTGAAAAGTTTACTAAGGCCTCTTCTCTGAGATTGGTAATTGGGGAGAGATTTGATTTTTTTTTTCCTTTGTTATCATAAGTAGCAGTTTCTTTTTGGGGTGTTTTTTTTCTCAATGGGAAAGGGGGGAAATGCTAATCTGATCTTAAAGTTGGTAACTTTTGATTTGAAATTCCATTTGGTGGCAATATTCGACCCTTAATGTCGATATCGTTGATATCAGCGTGTAACATGTTTTTCTTGGTGTATAATAGGCTTCTTTTATTTTCCTTCAGTTTGTGATGATGCAGGCTATTTTCGGGGCCGACACAGACAAATTGCCTTCGGGGATCAATGCTCAATTGATGTGTATCGTTGCGCCCTAAAAAAGATTGGTGAGAGCTGGCCAGGTGCAGCACTGGCCTTAGTCAAGAAGGAAGATATTCCTTTTCGACCAATGGCGCGCGCTTGGATACCAAGGATTCCCTCGGATCCTGAATCCATACTTGGAAGACTTAGGTAATGTAATTCCAATCTCTCAACCACCGACTGGAAGATTGGAAGAATCTGATGGTGACCAGAGACTTGCAGTATTCGTACCTAACTCCGTCTATCTCGCAGACCTCAACAAGTCCGAAGAAAATGTATCCTATGGATTCATTGAAGCCACCGTAACGCAGAAGTTAGCATGTCTTCCTATGACGCTGAACGTCTGGGTTCGAATCCTGGCGAGAGCATCATAAAATTCTCAGCGGTGGTTATCCCGGACTCGGCTATAAAAAGGAGCCGAAACTCATTGAGTTTAAACCTGAGTCGGACTGCACTCATTGATATGTGAGAAGTTTGCCCCTGTTCCTTAATGGACTGTTTATGGGCGAATTTGCCTTTCCAGTATATTCAACATCCGAAATACCCCATATCTGTTGCTGTGCATTAGCATCACTTCCTACAATGAGGCTCTTTTCCCTGCAGAAGAAGCTTCAACCAGCAACGTAAGGCTTGAAGGAGGCATCTGTGACTCAAGTGCGATATAAAGTGAAGCCAGTCCGTAATGAGCCTTGTTGATTTCTAGGCTGGCTACTACTGAATGATAAGGCGCCTCCTTTTTATAGTCGAGTCCGAACGGCGTGCCGCACCTGTTTTGAGGAGAAGTTATTACATGGCCTAGTACCTCACAAATGTCGCCAGCATTTGGAGGGGATAACCATGGCTGACAATATTATGATGGTCTTGCCAGGATTCGAACCCAGGCGTTCAGCGTCATAGGTGTACATATATTAAAGGTTGCAATCCGGGGATCGGACAAATTCTGCACATCTATTGGAAACGATCAGAAAAGGAAGTGAAAACTGCGGAAGATATAGATCACGGATCACGAAGGCCCCGAATGACTCGCATGTCCTAGTGCCAAGCCAAGGGGCAAACAGCGACCGCTATGGTGGACCCCAGAGCTGGTTGGTCTAAGGAAGGAATGCAGAAAACTCTTTAACAGGGCCGAAAGCCACAAGAGCACCACACGATTAGGACATCTGGGTTAAGAAAATATAAAGGCGAGCTGAGAAAAGCTCACAACAAATCCTGGTTAGAGTTCTGCAGCTCCATGGAGAATACATCTGAGGCCTCTAGACAAAGGAAAATTCTGTCCTCGAGACCTATTAGGGTGGGGTATGTTCAGAAGTCAGAGAATGTATGAACAATGTCTAGTGAGGAAATACTAGAACTACTCGTTGATACACATTTCCTGGAAAATTCTCCAAAGGACAAGGTGTCGCCAGAAGTGGTTGTCACTGGTAAACATTCGTCGGAGGTTATTGGAGAATTAGTGTCTGAGGTGAAAATCCTTTGGGCGATTGGAAGTTTGGACTACTTTAAGTCGCCAGGCCCTGATGATGTATCACCGTTTGAATTACAAGCTGTGTCTGATAGACTGGTTCCCTGGCTTAGGGAGATATACTCTGCTTGTATCAGCATGTCATATATACCTGTGGGATGGAGGGACACCAAGGTTCCTATCACACGAAGGCGAATGATTTTCGTCCTATTAGTCTGTCAACCTTTATGCTGAAGACTCTTGAGAGGTTGATAGAAACATATATGCGTAAAAGTGGTCGCGTATGCTGATGACGTGGCAATTGCGGTTAGGGGAAAGTTTCCCAGCACTCTAAGAGACATACTTCAGGAAGCCCTACGTGCAACAGCGAATTGGGCTACCGAAAGTGGTCTAGGTATAAATCCTTGGAAGACAGCAGCATATACGTTGCCTGTCTCCTTGGAAGGCGAGAATGTTCCATTTGCAGAAAGCGCAAAATACCAAAGTGTTTTGCTGGACAGACAATTGAACTTCAAATCCAACATTTTGGAAAGGGCAAGAATGGCCACCCTTGCCCTATACACCTGCAAGAGAGCTAATGGCAAAAATGTGGGGTCATGCAGTGGGTATATACTGCAATTGTCGGACCTATAATGCTATATGGTGTTGTGGTCTGGTGGACGGTGCTTCAAAAGTTCACCTACGGCTCAATACCTGACCGGAACCAATGGATGGCTTGTTTGTGCATCACAGCCGCACTGAGGACGACACCATCTGATGCACTAAATTTAATGCTACATCTTATGCCTCTGGACTTTGTGGCTAGACAAATTGCAGCGACCACTGTCGTTAGGTTAAGGGAGCTTTCTCATTGGTCATGTGGCGGCTATAGACACTGTGATATCCTTGATACAATATCCGATGTTCCAGGCAGTTATATAGACTTCTGTATGGATGGTTCCAAACTAGTCGAGCAGATGGGCTTTGGGGTATACTCTAAAGGTGTAGAACTGGTCATATGGAAAAGGTTACCCGATTACTGCAGTGTGTATCAAGCGAAGATCTTTGCAATTGAGGAAGTAGTGGAATGGCTATGATGTAATGTCATTATGACGATTGGCATAAATTCTTCTCAGACAGCCATGGAAAACGTATGTCTGAACACAAAAACCGCCCTGGACTTTCGCAGATCTCTCATCGAGATGGCTAAACAGTTCAAAATTCACCTGTTCTGGGTACCGGGCCACAGAGATATCACAGGGAATTGTAAAGCGAACGAGCTTGCGTGACTAGGAACTTCCCTACACATTCCAGGGAAACTGGAATCTGTGGGTATGCCTCTAGCGACATGTACGCTAAGCCTTTAGTACCAGGTCCGAAGAACAACAAATGATAGATGGTCACAAAGAGGGGGCTGTGATCATTGCAAAACTATGTGGCCCAATCTAGAAGAGGTCTACCGCTTTGTTGTTATTTGCATAGAATAGACGTCTCAGTCATTGTGTCCGCCATGACAGTGATATATCTTAGGATTTTCAACCTCCATGCCATATATGGTTCAGATCCGTCCAGAGATATAGCTGTCATAAAAAAAAATCTCCCGATTTATAGTCTTTTGTTCATAAAAGCCGCATTTATTATCCAATTTCGCTGAAATTTGGCACAATTTGTTTAATTTGTCCCCTTGATAGTCGTACCGAGTATGGTCAAATTCGTGCTCGATTTGAATATGGCTGCCATATAGACTGATCTCCAGATTAAGGGCCTTGGGCCCACAAAAGGCGTATTAGTTATCCGATTTCGCTGAAAGTTGGCAAAGTGAGATGTGTTTGGCTTTTCGATATACACGTTTAAAATGGGCCAGATCTTTAAATATTTGGTTGCTATATAAATCGATTTTTCGCTGAAATTTTGCACAATGAGCTGTGTAAAACGCTTCGATATCCGCGTTCAATATCGCCACCATCGATCTTTATTTGGATATAGCTACCATAAAGACCGACCTCTCGATTTAAGCCCTTGAGCCCATAACGGGCGCATTTATTATTCGATTATGTCAGGCTTTTCGAAAGCCATGCCAAGAGCTCCATCGTCGTCAGTATCCATAACCATAGGATAAGTGGTGGACTAGCCTAGTCATTTCCTTTGTACTACCTCAAAATAGTATTCTGCGACGCCATAAGGCATATACCTATACTTTGTTCTCTCTCATCTCATCATCATGTCTTTCGCTCCTTCTTTCTGCATGTTCGTCCTTTCAACCATCATTCCATCGTATCACGATAGCATCCGAATGAATAAATATATCAGCTTGATAATTTGGAGGCCACCGTAGCGCAGAGGTTAGCATGTCCACCTATGACGCTTAACACCTGGGTTCGAATCCTGGCAGGAACATCAGAAAATTTTTCAGCCGTGGTTATCCCTTACTAATGCTGGCAACATTTGTCAGGTATTTTGCTATGTAAAAACTTCTCCCCAAAGAGGTGTTGCTCTGCGTCAGGCCGTTGGGACTCGGCTTAAAAATGAAGGTCCCTTATCATTCAGCCTAAAATTGAATCGTACAGCACTCATTGATTTTTGAGTAGATTGCCCCAGTTCCTTAACGCAATGTTTATGGGCAAAATTTGCAATTTGAAATTGCATTTGCTTGATAATTTGAACAAAGCCTTCTTATTGATGTAGATCGTTGGGGATTGTAAATAGGCCATATCGGTTAAAATTTGGATAAAGCCCCCATAAAAACCGATCCTCAGATCTAAATTTTGAGCCCCTTGAAATTTAAATTTCTGTCGGATTTGGCTGAAATTGTTAGACTTCCAACATCCGTAGCAAGTATTCTCTAAAACGGCCTGTAGGCAGGTATAGCTCCCGATAAGTCTTCTATGGGCCCTAGATGGTGCATTGTTGTCTCCTTTGGCAGAAATTCGGCATGATAGATGCCTATATGCCCTTGCACTATGTGCATTTGTATAACTTATCACGGCCCGGCCGAAATTTGCCCTGTTTTATTTGGTTTTAGTTTACAACAACTAAGAGGGTGCTAAGTTCGGCAGGGCCGAATCTTATATACCCTCCACCACGGATGGCAATTGTTGAGTTCTTTGCGCGGTATCTCTTTTTAGGCAAACAAGAAACATTGAATGAAAACTTTTGGGTTGCCCAAAAAGTAATTGCGGATTTTTCATATAGTCGGCGTTGACAAATTTTTTCACAGATTGTGACTCTGTAATTGCATTCTTTCTTCTGTCAGTTATCAGCTGTTACTTTTAGCTTGCTTTAGAAAAAAAGTGTAAAAAAAGTATATTTGATTAAAGTTCATTCTAAGTTTTATTAAAAATGCATTTACTTTCTTTTAAAAAATCCGCAATTACTTTTTGGGCAACCCAATATTATGCTATTGGGGCTGTAACAAGTTATAGTCAGATTCGGACCATGAATGAATTAATTGCTGAACATTGCAGAAGTCATTGTGTAATATTTCAGTTCATTCGCATAAGAATTGCGCCGTGTAGGGGCTTAAGAAGCAAAATCGGGAGATAGGTTTATATGGGTGCTGTATGAAGAGATTGATCGATTCAGACCATATTAGGCACGTAAGTTGAAAGTCATGAGAGAAGCCGTTGTACAAAATTTCTGCCAAATCGGATGAGCATTGCGCCCTCTAGAGGCTCAAGAAGTCATGACCCAAGATCGGTTTATATGACAGCTATATCAGGTTATAGACCAATTTGAACCATACTTGGCACAGTTGTTGGATATCATAACAATACACGTCGTGCAAAATTTCATTCCAATCGGATAAGAATTGCGCCCTCTAGAGGCTCAAGAAGTCAAGATCCAAGATCGGTTTATATGACAGCTATATCAGGTTATAGACCAATTTGAACCATACTTTGCACACTTGTTGGATATCATAACAAAACACGTCGTGCAAAATTTCATTCCAATCGGATAAGAATTGCGCCCTCTAGAGGCTCAAGAAGTCAGGACCCAAGATCGGTTTATATGGCAGCTATATCAGATTATGAACCGATTTCAACCATACTTGGCACAGTTGTTGGATATCATAACAAAACACGTCGTGCAAAATTTCATTCCAATCGGATAAGAATTGCGCACTCTAGAGGCTCAAGAAGTCAAGATCCAAGATCGGTTTATATGACAGCTATACCAGATTATGAACCGATTTGAATTATACTTAGCACATTTGTTGGAAGTGACACCAGAACAGTACGTGCAAAATTTCAGTCAAATCGGACGAGAATTGAGCCCTCTAGAGGCTCAAGAAGTCAAGATCCAAGATCGGTTTATATGGCAGCTATATCAGGTTATGAACCGATTTGAACCATACATAACGCAGTTGTTGGAAGTGATACCGAAACACTACGTGCAAAATTTCAGTCATATTGGACGAAATTTGCGCCCTCTGGAGGCCCAAGAAATCAAGACCCAGGATCGGTTTATATGGCAGGTATATCAAAACATGGACCGATTTCGCCCATTTACAATCCCAACCGACCTACACTAATTAAAAATTATTTGTGCAAAATTTCAAGCGCCTAGCTTTACTCCTTCGAAAGTTAGCGTGCTTTCGAAAGACAGACAGACGGACGGACGGACAGATGGACAGACAGACGGACGGACGGACAGATGGACAGACAGACGGACGAACATGGCTAGATCGACTTAAAATGACATGACGATCAAGAATATTTATTCTTAATGGGGTCTCAGACGCATATTTCGAGGTGTGACAAACAGAATGACGCAATTAGTATACCCCCATCCTATGGTGGAGGGTATAAAAAGAAACAAGAAGTCAAGTCCCCAGATCGGCTTATATGACAGCTACATCAGGTTATAAACCAATTTGAACCTAATTAAGCACAGTTGTTGGAAGTCATAGCGAAACACGTCACGCAAAATTTCATTCCGATCGGATAAGAATTGCGACCTCTAGAGGCTGAAGAAATCAAGACCCCAGATCGGTTTATATGACAGCTATATCAGGTTATGGAACGATTTGAACCTAATTGAATATAGTTGTTGGAAGTCATAACAAAACACGTCGTGCAAAATTTCATTCCGATCGGATAAGAATTTCGCCCTCTAGCGGCTCAAGAAGGCAAGACGCAAGAATGGTATATAGGGCAGCTATATCAGGTTATGGAACGATTTGAACCTAATTGAGCACAGTTGTTGGAAGTCATAGCGAAACACGTCACGCAAAATTTCATTTCGATCGGATAAGAATTGCGCCCTCTAGAGGCTCAAGAAGTCAAGACCCCAAGATCGGTTTATATGGTGGCTATATCAGGTTATGGACCGATTTCAAACATACTCGGAACAGTTGTTGGATATCATAACAAAACACGTCGTGCAAAATTTCATTTCAATCGGATAAGAATTGCGCCCTCTAGAGGCTCAAGAAGTCAAGACCCCAAGATCGGTTTATATGACAGCTAAACCAGATTATGAACCGATTTGAATCATACTTGGCACAGTGTTTGGAAATGACATAAGAATAGTACGTGCGTACGTTTCATTCAAATCGGACGAGAATTGCGCCCTCTGGAGGCTCAAGAAGTCAAGACCCAAGATCGGTTTATAGGGCAGCTATATCAAAACATGGACCGATATGGCCCATTTATAATCCCAACCGACCTACACTAATAAGAAGTATTCGTGCAAAATTTTAAGCGGCTAGCTTGACTCCTTCGAAAGATAGCGTGCTTTTGACAGACGGACGGACGGACAGATGGACGGACGAACATGGCTCGTTCGACATAAAATGTCATGACGAGCAAGAATTTATATGCTTTATGGGGTCTCAGACGCATATTTCAAGGGGATACAAACAGAATGACGAAATTAGTACACCCCCATCCTATGGTGGAGGGTATAAAAATATTAATTGAAACCAATTAAAAATTCCAATTTCCTTAACATAAGTTCCCTAGGCGTTTAAGAAACAAAATAAGTGGAACGGGTTGAGGTGTTGAGTTGTTATGCCCCAATAAATACCAGATAAATTGCCAATGCAATGATTTATTGGATTGCCCAAAAAGTAATTGCGGATTTTTTAAAAGAAAGTACATGCATTTTTAATAAAACTTAGAATGAACTTTAATCAAATATACTTTTTTTTACACTTTTTTCTAAAGCAAGCTAAAAGTAACAGCTGATAACAGACAGAAGAAAGAATGCATTGACAGAGTCACAAGCTGTGAAAAAATTTGCCAACGTCGACTATATGAAAAATCCGCAATTACTTTTTGGGCAACCCAATAACTACCCACCCCTATGCAAAAGCCTATGCAAATGTACCAAACATTCCATTGCACTTTCCAGTAGTTTAAGTTGGCGTCAGCTTAACATACAGTTTATATTTTCACTACGTAATAAGCGTCCGCTTTACTCGCTAAACCAATTTGCAGTTTTGCTCAACCGTGCACGAGTAAGCCCTACGCTTGTGTCGTTAATTATTTACACATTTCGGAAATTGCACTTTTGGTTAAAAAAACAAACCCAAAGCCCTTGCTGTTCGACACTTCGCATGTTGTCATGGTAGTTCCATTTTTTGGCATACATTTCACACAAATACATATGCAGTCACTGCGATATGGTTAGCCATGGCATTGGCATGGTAAGTCGTGGTATTTGTTTCTCTTGCCACATGATGCCAGGATTTTGGTGGATGTGTTTAATATTTGTCTAAATGTCAATGTCAATTTTAGTTGATTTTTCACACCGGAAAACATTTCTAGTTCATAGAAATGTTGAAAATTGTTTCAATAGTGTGTGTGTTTTTTTTGTGTAATAGGGTGGAACGGTGTAGAGACCGCTTTTATTTTCAAAAACAGGGCTCAACAAGTCTTCTAACTCCCCTAAGCGAGAAAGCAAGGCACTCTCAGGAGAGTAAGAGGTTTTATGGAGCCCTGTTTCAAAACAAAAGCGTGCTCTACACCGTACTCCATAGTCGTTGGGTATGTAGAGCACCTTACAGGACCAGGTCCCAAAGAGGGGGCTGTGAGCATTCCAAAACTATGTGGCCTCATCTAGACAGGAAGAGGTCTACTGCTTTGCTGTCATAGGCTAGAACAGACATCTTAGTCTTTGTGTCTGTCGGAAAACATGCTGACAGACTGAAGGTTGCCAACGACTTTTGCAGAAGCTGTAGGGACATTGAGGAAGAAGAGACTATAGAACACCTCCTGTGTGTGTGAGTCCCGCACTAACAGTCAGAAGAAGTTCCACTTTAGTTTCTCTTCTTTCTTTGAGAACCTGTCTGATTAAACGGATGTGAACATTCGCAAGTTATTGGGCTTTTTAAAGCCATCTGGGTGGCTCAACGGTAGGAACTAGAAGGTATCTTCCTTCTTCTGTTCCTGTGCTATCACAATGGAGGAAAACGTCTTGAGTCTGATGGCAGACTGCCACTTAAACCTAACCTATGTAGAGCACCTTTATAAATTTGACAAAGGTGTTGACAAGGATACAAAGCGTATCAAAAATCGCGATCCTCCATGCCAGTGAAAGTGTTTTGAATAACAACACACACTTGCCTAACTTTTATAAGTTCTTTGCTATGCTATTCTTCAAACAGCAAGCATTGAATATGATCTGGAGCTGGACTATGTTTGAAAAATCACGAAAATGTATCATCATTTAGATCGCTTTCCCCCACCACCAAAAACACCACCCAAAAGGACACTTTTACCAATTTGGGCAATATTGGTATCAACTGAAAGGTATTTAAAAGCAGAGTACAAATCTGACAAACAAAACTAATTCCTAGGTGTCTGAGGGGACTCCTCACCCCCCAAAACCCCCCAGCAGGACATATTTGCCAATTGGCACAATATGGGCGTCAAATGAAAGGTGTTTGGAAGTTGAGTACACATCTATATAACATATAAAAAAGAATTTGTGTTTGTATGTTTGTTTGTTTGTTTGTGGGTTTGTTTGTTTGTGGGTTTGTTTGTTTGTGGGTTTGTAAATTTGTTTATTCCGTATAGACTCGAAAACGGCTGAACCGATTTCTTTGAAATTTTCACAGATTGTGTACGTTGGCCTGGAAGGAAACATAGGCTATATAATTTTTTGATTTCGGGAGGGGGACGGACCCTCCCCCTTACCCCAAAAGTACTACCCAAAAATCAAAGTGGACCGATCGGGACAATATGGGACTTAAATGAAAGGTATTCAAGAGTAGAGCACGAATTTTATAATAAAAGTTGGGTCCAAGTTCCAGGAGGGCCGCCCCAGCCTCAAGACCCCTTAAAATAGGTTTATTTGACGATCATGACAATATGGGACTCAAATGAAAGGTATTCGGAAGTAGATTACGAATACGGTCAGGTAGTAGGAATAGGCTTTATAATTTACTGATAACGGAAGGGGGCGGACCCTCCACCGTTACCCCAAAAACATCAGCCAAAATCAAAAGTGGACCGATGGGGGACAATATGGGTATCAAATGCAAAGTACGAATATATAACGAATCTGTCATACAAATTCCTGTCGAAGTATAGGGGGTCACCTCACCCCCACAAAAATGCCCAAAATGGGCACATTAGCCACTCACGGATATATGGGACTCGGTTTGTTTTTTCCGTATAGACTGAAAAACGGCAGAACCGATTTTCTCGAAATTTTCGCATATTGTGTAGGTTGGTCTGGAAGGAGGCATAGGCTATATAATTTTTCGGTACCGGAAGGGGGAAGGGGGACCCCCCTTATGCCAAAAACACAACCCAAAATCAAAACTAGACCGATCGGGACAATATAGGTATCAAATGAATGGCATTGGAGAGTAGAATACGAATATGATATTAAAATTTGAGTCTAAGTACCCATCGGGCCGCCCCAACCCCAAAACTTCCCCAAAAAGACGTATTGGACGTTAATTTAAATATGGGACTCAAATGAAAGGTATTCGGGAGTAGATTTCGAATCTGTCATACAAAATCAGCTCAGAAGTATAGGGGGTCAAGCCAACCCTCAAAAACGCCTTTAGACCCATTATGACTATATGATACTTGGCTGAACCGATTTGCTTAAAATACCACCACCCATATCCGAAAGTGGTCGGATAAGCACAATAAGGGTATCAAATAAAGGGTATTGCAGACCAGAAAGCGAATATGGGTACTTGAGTCCAAGTACCCAGCGGGCCCCGCAACCCAAAAACTCCTCTAAACAGATATAGTCGAAGTTCATGTCAATATGGGACTCAAATATTAGCCAGTAGATTACAAATATGGCATTAAACATTAGGTCCAAGTAATGGGAAGTCGCCCATCCCCAAATACCCCGAAATGTGCATATTAGCCGACAATGGCTATATGGGACTCAAATGAAGGGTATTAGGGAGTAGATTATGAATATCACATTAAAATTTGAGTTATTTGATCCATTATTATGAAAATATGGGACTCAAATAAAAGGTATCTGAGAGTAGAAAACGAATTTGATATTCAATTTTGGAGCCAAGTGGGGTACTCCGCTAAAGAAACCCCCTAAGCTGAACTTCATTTGCGTTGAGAATAAAGGGCGAATTTGATATCTATTTTCAGTGCAAAGTGCCGGTGGCCGCCCCAGCCCCAAACTACCCTCCAAACGGTTCATATTTAACGGCCATTGGGGCTCAAATTAAAGGGATTTGGAAGTGCAGCACCAAATTGATATCCATATTTGAATCGAAGTGTCTGAGGTGCCATCCCTCCCCTAATGAGAACATTACCCTAAGGAAGAACATTACCACCAGGAACCGAGAAGGGGCAAATTCTCACACATTTTTCTGATGGTCTCGCCCGGATTCGAACCCAGGCATTCGGTGTCGAACCCAGGCATTCGGTTCCATGGTGGAGGCTATAATAATGACAATATGGGATAAATTTACCAACCATAACAACATAAGGCTCAAATGGAAGGTATTTGGGAGTAGAGCACTAATATCCACATTGGGGAGAAATATCTGATGGGCCATTCAGCACCCCCCAAACAGGACTTATTTTTTGTCCATGCCAGTATAGAGCTCAGACAAAATTAGAGAATGAAAGAAGGCGCAGCTGAGCGGGCCCTGTCCAGTAAGTCTTTACTAAAAAGGTGTCGATTTTGAAACTATTTCTGCCCGAAATGGGTATTTCGGAGATTTTTTTTACAAAAATTCTGGCAGAATAAATTTTTAGTTTTTAAAAGGCACTTCTATTTCGAACCGCCCTAATGTATTTGACTCCACATAGGAGTTTGCATATTAATGTTTTTCATAAATATTTGAAAATCTCAAAGCGCTGGCGTTGACTAGTGAAAAAGTAGTAAAACAGCTACAAGCTAAAGTTCAAGGTTGTGAATTATGTATTAGACAACTATGGGAATAATTTAAATTGTGCAAACAAATATTCACAAATTAAGCCATATCACAATATTTATTTTTTTTATAGCGTTATATACATACTCGAGGGTTTAAAAAAGATTAAAATTTTTTAATTAGAGCCAAACTGTTATGTGTCAATATGAGTTTTGTAAAAGTTTATACACAAACTTAAGCTCTGACTGAACATAATGTCGTTTTAATTTGTTTGTTTTTTTTTTTGGCGAGGGGTATAAAAGTTAATCCAGAGAAGGTCGAAATCTAGCTGCTGTTCAGGAAGGCCAAGGTTGGCCAATTCATAGCGCCACTAACTATTCGATATCCGACAAGGTCATTGGTAGTTGAGAGTGGCCTTAAACAGACAACTTAACTTGAAGTGTTACATTCGACTGGCAAATGTTGGCCAATGGCATATGTTGAATGAATATCCTTGATTCCAGGTAAGATATTATGGACCTCAAGGGTTTTTTTTTGAGATATTTCACTATCCAGCAAAAAAAAAAAGAAAATTTGAAAAACTGACCGCAAATGAAGATCTAGCAGCCCGAGCACTTATTGGGTTGCCTAAAAAGTAATTGCGGATTTTTTAAAAGAAAGTAAATGCATTTTTAATAAATCTTAGAATGAACTTTAATCAAATATATAATTGCCATTTTGTTCGATAACCTTTGGCCATCTTCCTGGCAAATTTAGTATTCCAAGCTCATAGAACTTCTGGCCTTTATCTGCAAAAAACTGAACCAAGTGCGATTTTATAGCCTCATCATTGCCGAAAGTTTTACCATTTAAGGAGTTCTGCAAAGATCGAAATAAATGGTAGTCTGATGGTGCAAGGTCAGGGCTATATGGTGGATGCATCAAAAGTTCCCAGCCAAGCTCACTCAGTTTTTGGCGAGTGACCAAAGATGTGTGCGGTCTAGCGTTGTCCTGGTGGAATATGACACCTTTACGATTGACCAATTCTGGTCGCTTCTCCTTGATGGTTGTATTCAATTTGTCCAATTGTTGACAGTAAACATCCGAGTTAATCGTTTGGTTCCTTGGAAGCAGCTCAAAATATACCACACCCTTCCAATCCCACCAAACAGACAGCATAACCTTCTTTTGGTGCATATCAGCCTTTGAAGTGGTTTGAGCTGGTTCACCATGCTTGGACCATGATCGTTTTCGACTAACGTTGTTGTAAACAATCCATTTTTCATCTCCAGTTATGATTCGTTTTAAAAACGGTTCGAATTCATTGCGTTTAAGGTGCATATCAAAAGCGTTGATTCGGTTTGTTAAATGAATTTCTTTCAATACATGTGGGCTCCATATTAAAATTGACGCTAAACAAACAAATGTAAACAAAATTTCGCGCACTTTTTTTCTAAAGCAAGCTAAAAGTAACAGCTGATAACTGACAGAAGAAACAATGCAATTACAGAGTCACAAGCCGTTGAAAAAATTTGTCAACGCCGACTATATTACTACTATATTACCGACAATTACTTTTTGGGCAACCCAATAGCTATGTCCGTCCGTCCATCCATCTGTCGGTCTATCTGTCCGTCCGTTCGTCTGTACGTCCGTCCGTCCGTCTTTCTGTCTTTCTGTCTGTCTGTCCGTCTGATCATCGATCCGTCCGTCCATCCATCCATCCGTCCATCCATCCGTCCGTCCGTCCATCCATCCGTCCGTCCATCCATCCGTCCCTCCGTCCGTCCATCCGTCCGTCCATCCGTCCGTCCATCCGTCCGTCCATCCGTCCGTCCATCCGTCCGTCCATCCGTCCGTCCATCCGTCCGTCCATCCGTCCGTCCATCCGTCCGTCCATCCGTCCGTCCATCCGTCCATCCGTCCGTCCATCCGTCCGTCCATCCGTCCGTCCATCCGTCCGTCCATCCGTCCGTCCATCCGTCCGTCCATCCGTCCGTCCATCCGTCCGTCCATCCGTCCGTCCGTCCATCCGTCCGTCCATCCGTCCGTCCATCCGTCCGTCCATCCGTCCATCCGTCCGTCCATCCGTCCGTCCATCCGTCCGTCCATCCGTCCGTCCATCCGTCCGTCCATCCGTCCGTCCATCCGTCCGTCCATCCGTCCGTCCATCCGTCCGTCCATCCGTCCGTCCATCCGTCCGTCCATCCGTCCGTCCATCCGTCCGTCCATCCGTCCGTCCATCCGTCCGTCCATCCGTCCGTCCATCCGTCCGTCCATCCGTCCGTCCATCCGTCCGTCCATCCGTCCGTCCATCCGTCCGTCCATCCGTCCGTCCATCCGTCCGTCCATCCGTCCGTCCATCCGTCCGTCCATCCGTCCGTCCATCCGTCCGTCCATCCGTCCGTCCATCCGTCCGTCCATCCGTCCGTCCATCCGTCCGTCCATCCGTCCGTCCATCCGTCCGTCCATCCGTCCGTCCATCCGTCCGTCCATCCGTCCGTCCATCCGTCCGTCCATCCGTCCGTCCATCCGTCCGTCCATCCGTCCGTCCATCCGTCCGTCCATCCGTCCGTCCATCCGTCCGTCCATCCGTCCGTCCATCCGTCCGTCCATCCGTCCGTCCATCCGTCCGTCCATCCGTCCATCCGTCCGTCCATCCGTCCGTCCATCCGTCCGTCCATCCGTCCGTCCGTCCATCCGTCCGTCCATCCGTCCGTCCATCCGTCCGTCCATCCGTCCGTCCATCCGTCCGTCCGTCCATCCGTCCGTCCATCCGTCCGTCCATCCGTCCGTCCATCCGTCCGTCCGTTCATCCGTCCCTCCGTCCGTCCGTTCATTCGCACCTCCGTCCGTCCATCCGTCCGTCCGTCTATCCGCCCGTCCATCCATCCGTCCGTCCATCCATCCGTACATCCGTCCATCCGCGTCCGTCTGTCCGTCCGTCCATCTGTCCGTCCGTCCATCCGTCCGTCTATCCGTCCGTCCGTCCGTCCATCCGTCCGTCCGTCCGTCCGTCCGTCCATCCGTCCGTCCGTCCATCCGTCCGTCCATCCGTCCGTCCATCCGTCCGTCCGTCCGTCCATCCGTCCGTCCATAAGTCCGTCCATTCGACCGTCCATCCGTCCGTCCATTCGTCCGTCCATCCGTACGTCTGGTTGTCGAAACACTAATAGTAACAGTAAGTTGTGTTACGCCCTTCGACATTCTTCTTCAATTTGGCCCAGATTGGTCCAGATCTGGATATAGCCTCCAAATAGACCGATCTGCCGATTCAGGGTCTTGGACCCATAAAAGGCGCCATTATTGTTCGATTTCGCCGAAATTTGAGACAATGACTTGTGTTAGGCCCTTCGACATTCGTCTTCAATTTGGCCCCAATCGGTCCAGATTTGCATATAGCTGCCATATAGACCGATTTGACGATTTAAGGTTTTTGGCCCATAAAGGGCGCATTTATTGACCGAGTTCGCCGAAATTTGACACAGTGACTTATGTTAGGCTTTTCGACATCCGTGTCGTATATGGTTCAGATCGGTCTGCATATGGCTACCAAAGAGACCAATATTTTGTTCTTCCAAAATTGAACAATGACTGGTACTTATTAGACCACTCAATATCCGAGTCGAATTCGGTCCAAATCGGACCACATTTCGATATAGCTGCAATGGGGGCATAAATTATGAATTTTCGCAGGATTATAACGAAAGGGGGTTAACATATTTGCCCAAGGTGGTGGGTATCCAAAGTTCGAACCGGCCGAACTTAACGCCGTTTAACTTGTTTTCTCATTATCGTTGCTCAGCACAAACTGATTAACAATTTGAGATTGTCAATCCCCCTCCCTCCCGGCACCAAAAGTTGATCGAAGTAAAATATATTAAGACATTATTGTGTGAAAGAAGTCACATCATGTGCAAGGCAGACAAATTAATTAAGTCCACCTTTGACTCATTTCTCACTGGTCGTTTATTAATATTCTATTGTTTCACACGCATTAATCAGCTGAAGTAACAGGTTGCCGTTTTAGATGGCTCTTCCATGCGGTGTGGCATGCCGTGGCGTGGCATATAATTTCAAAACAAACTTGGCCAAAAGCAAACTTCTCATTAGTTGCTTAAATATCAAAGGACCCAATGAACTTCGACATAATTATATTCTGTAATTTACAAGGATAGATGAGCATATGTGTGAGAGGGGGAGGGACATATGTGTGTGTGTGTCAAAGCGTGTGCTAGTATATATATGCTGTATATATGTCATTATCATCAAAACAAATTAACTATAAATGTGTCGGTTGCAACTGAACCTTTACGCCTTATTGTGGTTGCCTTTCTTCTAAGGCGTTTGGGGTCTTGAGGTTTCTCTTCTCCTTCCACACACAAGGACAACACACATAAATTTCGACCGCAAATCACATTTTTATTTATGTTATGCAGTGTTAGTTGTTGTTTGTTCTTGTCTTTGTGTTCCCGACAACTTTTGGGTTTTGTTTCCTTTGACTTGAGAACTTGTTGGTTGCTATACACACACACACACACACACATATGTTTACACATAGTACCTACATAGACGACCCAAAGGTATAAACATGAAAACAAACTCACTTTGGTACAATTATACAATAATGTTAATAAGGACAAATAGAGTCCCATGAGTTGGATGTCGTTGGTGGCTTTTATATTCTTGTGCCATTGTCTGTATGTGTGTGTGCGCTTGCCTTTGTGTAGAACAATTCTATGGCTACCATAACTTCCGGCTATATAAGAATCTGCGTTTCAGTGTCCTTTCGTTTATTTGTTGCTGCCGTTGCCGTTGCCTGGCGCCTCCCTCAGCTGTAATGTTTTCTTTTATTTTTCTTCATTTATTGCGCCCTGCTCATTAAGAGTTATAAAGTGGGAAAAATGTTGGTGTTGATTGCATAATTATTGTGTCACGTAGCAATACAAAATGACATGGCTTCGAGAAAAAGAAATATGTGTCTTTTTTTGTATTCCAATAAGAGGTGTGGTAAGCAGAAGCGAGAATAGCTTCTGGTCTTGGTCTGATCTGGGGTCTTGACTTCTTTCAGCCTCTAGAGGGCGCAATTTCTATCCAATTTGGATGAAATTTCGCACAACGTGTTTCGTCATGACTTCCAACAACTGTGCCCAGTATGGTTCAAATCGGTCCATAACCTAATATAGCTGTCATATAAACCGATCTGGGGTCTTGACTTCTTCAGCCTCTAGAGGGCGCAATTTCTATCCGATTTGGTTGAAATTTCGCACTACGTGTTTCGTCATAACTTCCAACAACAGTGCCAAGTATGGTTCAAATCGGCATATAACCTTATATAGCTGTCATATAAACCGATCTGGGGTCTTGACATCTTGAGCCTCTAGAAGGCGCAATTTCTATCCAATTTGGTTAAAATTTCGCACTACGTGTTTCGTCATGACTTCCAACTACTGTGCCAAGTATGGATTAAATCGGTCCATAACCTAATATAGCTGTCATATAAACCGATCTGGGGTCTTGACTTCTTGAGCCTCTAGAGGGCGCAATTTCTATCCAATTTGGCTGAAATTTTGCACTACATGTTTCGTCATTACTTCCAACAACTGTGCCAAGTATGGTTCAAATCGGCCCATAACCAAATATAGCTGTCATATAAACCGATCTGGGGTCTTGACTTCTTCAGCCTCTAGAGGACGCAATTTTTATCCGATTTGGCTGAAATTTCGCACTACGTGTTTCGTCATGACTTTCAACAATTGTGCCCAGTATGGTTTAAATCGGTCCATAACCTAATATAGCTTCCATATAAATCGATCTGGGATCTTGACTTCTGGAACCTCTAGAGGGCGCATCTTGAGCCTATATAGGGCAATCTGGTCTGAATCGGACTATAGCATGATATAGCTTCCATATAAAACAATCTCTGCACATTACTTCTTGAGCCCCTAAAGGGCGAAATCCTTATTCAATTTGGCTGAAATTTGACACAATGACTTCTACAGTGGCCTCCAACATTAATTCCATTATGGTCCGAATCGGACCATAACTTGATATAGCTCCAATACCACAGCAATTCCTCACTTTTATCTTTTCCTTTGTTTGCCTAAATTGAGACACCGGGAAAAGAACTCAATAAATGTGATCCTTGGTGGAGGGTATATAAGTTTCGGCCCGGCCGAACTTAGCACGCTTTTAATTTTTGCATACTCTTTCCAATATTTCGGTCTGTATCTCATGAATCAATTCTTCAATGTTGTCTTCCAATAACTTAATTGAAGCGGGTTTGTCTGTATAGACATGAGCCGTAACATAGCGCCACAAAAATTAGGCTAAAGGTGTTAAATCGCACGATCTAGGCGGTTATTCGACCGGTCCCGAATGTGAAATACATATTCACCCAACACGCCTTTCAATAAGTCCATTGTTACGCGAGCTGTGTGGCATGTGGCCCGTCTTGTTGAAATCACATGTCATGCACGTCAAGCTCTTGCATTTTGGTCAAAAAAACGGTTGGATATCATCTCACGGTAGTGCTCAACATTCAGAGTTACGTTACGATTCGCATCATCTTTGAAGAAGTACGGCCCAATGATGCCACCAGCCCATAAACCAGCATAGTACCTCACAAATGTTGCCAGCATTAGGAGGGGAAAACCACCGCTGAAAAGTTTTTTCTGATGGTTTCGCCAGGATACGAACCCAGGCGTTCAGCGCCATAGGCGGACATGCTAACATCTGCGCTACGGTGGCCTCCATATACTCTTATTAACTGAGTAATGGTCTCAAGAAGTCATATCCGAATATCGGCTCTTAGGGGATCCTAAAGGGTGATTTTTTTGAGGTTAGGATTTTCATGCATTAGTATTTGACAGATCACGTGGGATTTCAGACATGGTGTCAAAGAGAAAGATGCTCAGTATGCTTTGACATTTCATCATGAATAGACTTACTAACGAGCAACGCTTGCAAATCATTGAATTTTATTACCAAAATCAGTGTTCGGTTCGAAATGTGTTCATTCACCGTAACGTTGCGTCCAACAGCATCTTTGAAAAAATACGGTCCAATGATTCCACCAGCGTACAAACCACACCAAACAGTGCATTTTTCGGGATGCATGGGCAGTTCTTGAACGGCTTCTGGTTGCTCTTCACTCCAAATGCGGCAATTTTGCTTATTTACGTAGCCATTCAACCAGAAATGAGCCTCATCGCTGAACAAAATTTGTCAAAATTTCGAACCGAACACTGATTTTGGTAATAAAATTCAATGATTTGCAAGCGTTGCTCGTTAGTAAGTCTATTCATGATGAAATGTCAAAGCATACTGAGCATCTTTCTCTTTGACACCATGTCTGAAATCCCACGTGATCTGTCAAATACTAATGCATGAAAATCCTAACCTCAAAAAAATCACCCTTTATATCACCATATTGACCGATTCGGATAAAACTTAGAATCAGGAAATAATTTAGGTTTCTAGGGGATCATAGACCGATTCGGATCATCGAGGATGTTGGAAGTCATAGTACAAGTCTTTGTTCCAAATTTCAGCTAAATCGGATGAAAATTTAGGCTTCTAGGGGCTCAAGAAGTCAAAACCGGGGATCGGTTTATAGACTGATTCGGATCATGCTTTGCATGGATATTGGAAGTCATAATCCAAGCCTTGGTTCCAAATTTTAGACAAATCGGATGAAAGTTGAGGCTTCTAAGGGCTAAAGAAGTCAAATTTGGAGATCGGTTTATGTGGGAGCTATACCTGTTCATAAACTGATTTGGATCATACTTGGCATGGATGTTGGAAGTCATAATACAAGTTTTTGCTCCAAATTTTAGCCAAATCGGATGAAAATTTAGGCTTCTAGGGGCTCAAGAAGTCAAAACCGGGGATCGGTTTATAGGCTGATTCGGATCATACTTTGCATGGATATTGGAAGTCATAATCCAAGCCTTGGTTCCAAATTTTAGACAAAATTAAAGTTGAGGCCTCTATATGGGGGCTATATCTGTTCATAGACTGATTCGGTTCATACTTGGCATGGATATTGGAAGTCATAACTCAAGTCTAAGGTTCCAAATTGCAGTCAAACCTGATGAAAATTGAGGCGTCTAAGGGCAAAAGATGTGAAATTTGGGGCTACGTCAGATTATAGACCGACTAGGATCGTACTAGGCATGGATGTTGGAAGCCATAGCACAATCAAATAGGGGCTCAAGAAATCAAAACCGGGGATCGGTTTATATGGAGCTTCATCTTTTTAAGGACTGATTCGTTTCATACTTGGCTGAATGCGGGAAGGCTATATCAGCTTATGGACCGACTATGATCGCATTTGGCATGGATACTGGAAGTTTCGACGCGGGGTATGTTCAGCCAAATCGTATGCAAATTGAGGCTTCTAGGGGCTCAAGAAATCAAATCGCGGGTTCGGTATATATAGGGGCTATATCCAAATCTGAGCCGGTATGACCCATTTATAGTCCCCAATGACCTACATCAATAATAAGAATTTGTAAAAATTTTCAAGCAGCTAACTTTACGCTTTCGTCCTTTATCGTGATTTCGACAGACGGACGGACGGAGGGAGGGACGGAGGGAGAGACGGAGGGAGGGACGGACGGAGGGACGGACGGAGGGACGGACGGACGGACGGAGGGACGGACGGACGGACGGAGGGACGGACGGACGGAGGGACGGACGGAGGGACGGACGGAGGGACGGACGGAGGGACGGACGGAGGGACGGACGGAGGGACGGACGGAGGGACGGACGGACGGAGGGACTGACGGATGGACGGACGGATGGACGGACGGAGGTACGGACGGAGGGACGGACGGAGGGACGGACGGACGGAGGGACGGACGGAAAGACGGACGGAGGAACGGACGGAGGGACGGACGGAGGGACGGACGGAGGGACGGACGGAGGGAGGGACGGAGGGACGGACGGAGGGACGAATGGAAGGACGGACGGACAGACGGACGGACAGACTAACGAACACGGCTAGATCGACTCAGAATGTCAAGACGATCCAGTTCATATATATTTTATGGGGTCGCAGATCAATATTTCGAGATGTTACAAAAGGAATGACATGATAAGTGTACCCCCATCCTATGGTGGTGGGTGTAATAAAATTTTTAATCTAATGTTCTCTTCTGATAAAATTTCCCAGAAATTTCTGCTCTTAAGATAAAATGTCCAAAATTTTCCCACAATTATTAATCCACTCCCCTTCAGTTCCTAGTTACGACCATTCAAAGTTATAATAAGCATTCATATTCACCGAGCATAACGCAGCGTGGGAGTAAAAAGTCATGTTGGAAATCATTGTTGGACAAACTTTTTGTGTTTTTCAGTTTAAGAGACCGTTAGGGATCTTTAAGTTCCAAGTGGAAGCCTACAACAATACCTAAAATCGACAAAGGCATACAAAATAAATAATAATTGTTGTGATTTCTTTGTATTCCATTGAAAACAATGAGAAGAAAAATTTCAATGACCTAATTCAAAATTAAGTATTTTCAATGGAAATCATATCTTTTGATAGGGAGCTTATTTGAATAAGGCGATTTAGAGAGTTGAAAGTTATAGAGAGGTAGATTACAGTAACTTCTCAGTAAATGATTAACAACATAGGAAATAGATGAGAAAAGTGGTTTCTAGACTTGGAAATTCTTCAGCTTTGCATATCCCTAAATCACTATGGGGCCCATCAACTAAAACAGGAAATTTTTAGCCATCTAAAGGTAGGGAGAGAGAGGGATAGTAATAACATTACTGGCTGAACCGGGCCCACTACGCTGCGACCTCTCTTACTTTATATGGAACAATATTAGCCTTTGAATATTTATTTTCGGCAATTCAAGAGCTTCGGGAACATGCATGTATATCGCTTGAATATAATGCCTTAATCTAATTCCATATGATCTTTATTGGTCTCTGAATTCGCTCGAAGGGTTTTAGTTTGAATTTTAGATGTACTCCACTCTTAAAATCCGTTTAATATGCGATTTAGGAGTGCTTTCGAGGGTGAGGTGGTCCCCCAGGCACTTAGCTCTGAAAAAAATATAAGCATCGTGCTCTACCCTCAAATACCATTCATTTAAACCTCATATTGCCATTGGATTAAGGAAATTTTATGGTATGAGGAGTCCCAAAATTTGGTTATCAATTTCGTTTTCTAATCCCCAATACCTTTCATTTGAGACACATATGGCCATGGTCGGTAAATTTGTAATTTTTGGGGGGTGTTTTGGAGAAGGGACGGTGCCCCAAATACATGGTCCCACATTTCTATATCAGATCCGTATTGTACTCTCAAATACCTTTGTTTGAGCGCCATAGTAAATAATTGCTGTTTGCGGGGTTGTTTTGGAAAAGGGCTGGACCCCCACAAAATTGATTCCGAAAGTGGGTATCAATTTTGTGCTCTACACCCTAATACCTTTCATTTGAGCTCCACATTGACATGCTCGGTAAATATGTCCGATTTAGGGAGCGGTTTGGTTCGCCGAACACTTAGCCCTGAAAATAGATCAGGGAAAAGTAGACCGTGCTCTACTTTCAAATATCATTTATTTGGACCCCATATTGCCATTAGCCTCAATACCCTTTATTTAAATCACTTATTAGAAAAGTCAGCACGTCCAGTTGGTCCCGAATGTTGAAATCACATTCGTGGTCTACCCTCAAATACCTTTCATATGAGCCCCATATTTCCATAGTCGGCAAACATGTCCGTTTTGGGTGGTGTTTAGGGGGATGGGGTGGCCACTCAGTGACTTGGCCCTAAAAATATATCTCAGATTCGTGTTATACTATAAAAAATCTCTAATTTGAGCCCCATATTGCAATGATCAGCAAATATGTCCTATTTGGGTGGTGTTATGGGGTTTGGGGAGGCCCCATAGACATTTCTCCCGAATTTTGACATCAGATTCGTGCTTTACTCCCAAATACCTTTCATTTGAGCCCCATATTGCTATCGTCGTAAATTTTTTCTCTTTGGGGGGTACTTTTGGGGATGGGCGGCCCCCCAAACACTTGGTTTCATCTTTGGATATCAAATCCGTATTCTACTCTCAAGTGCCTTTTATTTGAGCCCCATATTGCCAGGTTAAGTAAATAAGTCCTATCTGGGGATTTTTTTTCAGATTCGTATTCTACTTGCCACTGCCTTTCATTTGAGTCCCACATTGCCATGGTCGGAAAATATGTCCGATTTAGGGGTGTTTTTGGGGTTGGGGTGGTCCCCATTAACACTTGGTCCGGCAATTGGATATCAGATACTTTTTCGTATCATAAATACCTTTCATTTGAGTCCCATATTGTCGTGATTGGTCTAAATATATATTTGGTAGGTTTTGGGGTGGGGCAGTCCCCCTAGGTACCCCATCCGAAATTTGGATACCAAATTTTTGTTTGTAGGTTACTATAAGAGAGCACACAAAATTTCGCTTAAATCGCACCACCCATCTCCGAGATCTGGCGTTTCTGAAAATTAGGGTAAGGGGGAGGGTCCGCTCCCCCTTCAGATATCAAAAAATTTAGTACCTTGTTTTCACCACGGGATTATTATGCGACACCAGTGAACATTTTAAGAAAATCGGTTCAGCCGCTTCTGAGTCTATTAGGAACACACAAACAAACAAACAAACCTACAAACAAACACAAATTGATTTTTATACCCTCCACCATCCACCGTCCGTCCATCCGTCCGTCCATCCGTCCGTCCATCCGTCCGTCCATCCGTCCGTCCATCCGTCCGTCCATCCGTCCGTCCATCCGTCCGTCCATCCGTCCGTCCATCCGTCCGTCCATCCGTCCGTCCATCCGTCCGTCCATCCGTCCGTCCATCCATCCGTCCGTCCATCCGTCCGTCCATCCGTCCGTCCATCCGTCCGTCCATCCGTCCGTCCATCCGTCCGTCCATCCGTCCGTCCATCCGTCCGTCCATCCGTCCGCCCATCCGTCCGCCCATCCGTCCGTCCATCCGTCCGTCCATCCGTCCGTCCGTCCATCCGTCCGTCCATTCGTCCGTCCATCCGTCCGTCCATCCGTCCGTCCATCCGTCCGTCCATCCGTCCGTCCATCCGTCCGTCCATCCGTCCGTCCATCCGTCCGTCCATCCGTCCGTCCATCCGTCCGTCCATCCGTCCGTCCATCCGTCCGTCCGTCCGTCCATCCGTCCGTCCATCCGTCCGTCCATCCGTCCGTCCATCCGTCCGTCCATCCGTCCGTCCATCCGTCCGTCCATCCGTCCGTCCATCCGTCCGTTCATCCGTCCGTCCATCCGTCCGTCCATCCGTCCGTCCATCCGTCCGTCCATCCGTCCGTCCATCCGTCCGTCCATCCGTCCGTCCATCCGTCCGTCCATCCGTCCATCCGTCCGTCCATCCGTCCGTCCATCCGTCCGTCCATCCGTCCGTCCATCCGTCTGTCCATCCGTCCGTCCGTCCATCCGTCCGTCCATCCGTCCGTCCATCCGTCCGTCCATCCGTCCGTCCATCCGTCCGTCCATCCGTCCGTCCATCCGTCCGTCCGTCCGTCCGTTCATCCATCTGTCCATCCGTCTGTCCGTCCATCCGTCCGTCTGTCCGTCCGTCCGTCCGTCCGTCTGTCTGTCGAAATAACGCTAACTTTTGAAGGAGTGAAGCTAGCCGCTTGGAATTTGGCACAAATACTTCTTATTAGTGTAGGACGGTTGGGATTGTAAGTGGGCCAAATCGGTCCATGTTTTGATATAGCTGCCATACAAACCGATCTTGGGTCTTGACTTCTTGAGCCTCTAGAGGGCGCAATTCTCGTAGGATTTGACTGAAATTTTGCACGACGTGTTTCGCTATGACTTTCAAAAACTGTGCTCAATTAGGTTCAAATTGGTCTATAACCTGATATATCGGTCATATAAACCGATCTGGGGAATTGACTTCTTGAGCTTCTAGAGGCCGCAATTCTTATCCGATTGGAATGAAATTTTGCACGACGTGTTTCGCTATGGCTTTCAACAACTGTGCCAAATAAGGTTCAAATCGATCCATAACCTGATATAGCGGTCATATAAACTGATCTGGAGTCTTGACTTTTTGAGCCGCTAGAAGGCGCAATTCTCATCCGATTTGACTGAAATTTTGCACATAGTGTTTCGATGTCACTTCCAACAACTGTGCTAAGTATGGTTCCAATCGGTCTATAACCTGATATAGCTGCCTTATAAACCGATCTTGGATCTTGACTTCTTGAGCCTCTAGAGGGCGCAATTCTTCTCCGATTTGACTGAAATTTTGCACATAGTATTTTGATGTCACTTCCAATAACTGTGTTAAGTATGGCGCATAATCGCTCCATAATCTGATATAGCTGCCATTTTTCTTGGATCTTGACTTCTTGAGCCTCTAGAGGGCGCAATTCTTATCCGATTTGGCACAAATTTTGTACAACGGCTCCTCCTATGGCTTTCAGCATACGTGTGCAATATGGTCACGATGTATAGCTTGATACAGCTCCCATATAAACCGATCTCCCGATTTTGCTTCTTGAGCCCCCAATCGGACTATAACTTGATATAGCTGCTCCTCCGTCCTTATTCAGTATGCTTTGTTTGCCTAAAAACAGATCCTGCGCAAAGAACTCGACAGATGCGACCATGGTGGAGGGTATATAAGATACGGCCCGGCCGAACTTAGCACGCTCTTACTTGTTATACATAAGAAAGGCAGGTTTTGATTACAGCCTTTTAGACAACCAGACCCCAACATGTGGATCGTTAAAAATGGGTTGTATTAATCAAATTTCTTCAAATATTTTTGAAGGAAAAACAAAATTTTTGTTTTTAAATTTTATTGAAATTTTGTCTTTAAAAGTGCCATCTATTTGACTCAGCTCTCTATCAAATTCTGCCGTAAAATTTGACTCCCCAAGCTTTTTATTATCCATCACATGAGTTTTTTTTGACATTAACAAATTGTGACCTCTGCCCTCACATTATTGTAGGCAATGACAAGAAACACATTTCCTAAACTCTTTGTTGTTGGTTGATGTAATCCTTTCGTAGCATATGACAAATGTGTTAGAAGAGCCTTCAACCAAATGTTGTTATTCTATACCCATGAACTATGCCTTATGTGTGTATGGGTCAATGGCGATAGTCAATCATTTAGTTGTGGCCAAAAGAAAAATCAACCGCCTCAACTTAAATGTTCAAACATGGAATTAGGTTGTCAGCACAAAGAATGTGTTAAACGCTTACCGAACATTCAGACATGATGAATGGTGACACATTTCTCCTTTATTTTCTACCAAAACCCCTGGAAAAGTAGATTTGTTAGGGTATTTTTTTCATATTAGCACTTTATCACATGGTCTTAGTGATTAATTTTGTGGGGATAATATTCACATAAGGATGAGCAGTAGAAGGGCAAGGATTTGTTTAAACCGTAAATATGAGCTTTGTTACATATAAAGAAAAAATTTGTATGAAATTTTGTCTTCAGGTAAAATTTCAAAAATTTTTGCTCTTAAGACAAAATTTAAGCTACTTAAGCTTTTACATATGACAAGTAAAAGCGTGCTAAGTTCGGCCGGGCCGTATCTTATATACCCTCCACCATTTAGTTCATTTGTGGAGTTCTTTTCCCGGAAGTATCAGGCTATAGACCGATTCAGACTATAACAAACACGTATGTTGATGGTCATGAAGGGATCCGTCGTACAAAATTTCGGCCAAATCGGATAATACCTCTAGAGGCTAAAGAAGTCAAGATCCCAGATCGGTTTATATGGCAGCTATATCAGGTTATGAACCGATTTGAACCTTATTCGGCACAGTTGTTGAAAGTCATAATAAAATCATGGAAAATTTCAGCCAAATCGAATAAGAATTGCGCCCTCTAGAGACTCAAGAAGTCAAGACCCTAGATCGGTTATATGACAGCTATATCAGGTTATGGACTGATTTAAATCATATTCAGCACTGTTGTTGGATATCATAACAAAACACGTTGTGAAAAATTTCATTGCAATCGGATAAGAATTGCGCCCTCTAGAGACTAAAGAAGTCAAAACCCAAGATCGGTTTATATGGCAGCTATATCGGGTTATGAACCGATTTGAATCATACTTGGCACAGTTGTTGGATATCATAACAAAACATGTCGTGCAAAATTTCATTCCAATAGGATAAGAATTGCGCCCTCTAGAGGCTCAAGAAGTCAGGACCCAGGATCGGTTTATATGGTAGCTATATCAGGTTATAAAACGATTTGAACCTTATTTGGCACAGTTGTTGAAAGTCATATTGAAATACGTCATGCAAGATTTCAGCCACATCGAGTAGGAATTGCGGCCTGTAGAAGCTCAAGATGTCAAGTCCCAAGATCGGTTTATATGACCGCTATATCAGGTTATGGACCGATTTGACCCATACTTGGCACAGTTTTTGGATATCATAACAAAACACGTCGTGCAATCGGACGAGAATTGCGCCCTCTAAAAGCTCAAGAAGTCAAGAAGTCAAGACCCAAGATCGGATTGAATGGCAGCTATATCAAAACATGGACCGATTTGGCCCAATTACAATCCCAACCTACACTAATAAGAAGTACTTGTTCAAAATTTCAAGCGGATAGCTCTACTCCTTCAAAAGTTGGCGTGATTTCGACAGACAGACGGACGGACGGATGGACGGACGGATGGACGGACGGACGGACGGACGGATGGACGGACGGATGGACGGACGGATGGACGGACGGATGGACGGACGGACGGACGGATGGACGGATGGACGGATGGACGGACGGACGGACGGACGGATGGACGGACGGATGGACGGACGGATGGACGGACGGATAGACGGACGGATGGACGGACGGATGGACGGACGGATGGACGAGCAGACAGACGGACATGGCTAGTTCGACTTAAAATGTCACGACGATCAAGATTATCTATATTTTATGGGGTCTCAGATGAATATTTCGAGTAGTTAAAAACAGAATGACGAAGTTAGTATACCCCATCCCATGGTGGAGGGTATAAAAATCGATTTGTGTTTGTTTGTTTGTGTGTTCCTTCACTAGACTCAGAAACGGCTGAACCGATTTTCTTGAAATTTACACTGATAGTGCATACTTATCCCCCGTGATGAAAATAGGGTACTACATTTTTTTGATATCTGAAGGGGGATCGGACCCTCCCCCTTACCCTAATTTTCAGAAGCGTCATATCTTGGAGATGGGTGGAGCGATTTATTGTGTAATTTTGTGTATTTTCTTATAGTAACCTACAAACAAAAATTTGGTATCCAAATTTCAGATGGGGTGCATAGGGGGCCGCCCCACCCCAAAACCTACCAAATATACATATACACCAATCACGACAATATGGGACTCAAATGAAAGGTATTTAAGATTAGAAAACGTATCTGATATTCAATTGTCGGGCCAAGTGCTAGGGGGACCACCCCAAGCCCCAAAACACCCCTAAATCGGACATATTTATCGACCATGCCAATATGGGACTCAAA